>NW_016170782.1:0-15349 GCF_001687245.7 Rhagoletis zephyria
TAGTTGCAAGCTTTATGTATTTTATAATTACATACTATGTAAGAGGGGTGATCCAAATGTAATGATAAATGGTTACAAATAAAAATCTAAAAAATGCTAAATTTCCATACTCTCATACTCGTATCGGTGGGATGACCGTCAGTTTTAGAAGGCACAGCCTATCTATCGAGTACGAAAGGTCAAAACCAAAAATGCAAAAAAATAATAAATGAAAAACGGCATGGTTATCAAGCGCACGTTGAATAAAAAATGCTTAGCAAGGAATCATAAAGCAACTCGGAGAAAAATATTGAAGTGGCTCCAGAGTTTTCATATTGCATAGTTGCATATTGATATAAAGAAATTAGGCTCTACTCTAAACAACGGCACACACACCGTCTTATGTCTCATCAACAAATCTAAAGCGCTTTTAGTGGATATCAAATAAATTTCATATGGCAGAGTAAATTGTATCCCCATTTAGGACTTTGGATTAAAAAAAGTCACCACATCTTGGGTGTTGAAAATTTTTACAAGCAAGTGAATTTCCAAGCACAGCAAATGTGACATTTACGTAACATCCATTCCGAAAGGGGCGTATCAGTTCTGACTACCAGTGATTTCTTCTTTCTTCTTCGGCTAAAGCAACAGCTAATAGACAAGAAGCGATGACTGCTGACAGCCCAACAAAATTTTAAGAACTGCACGAGGCAAAACCAGTGATCTAATATGTTTTTTTACCGTAGAGACAGAATCTGGCCGTGAAATTATTTAATTGGCTCTGGTTTTTGAGATGTTTGGGATTTAAATTTAAAAAATAGGAGTAAATTTCAGGTTTAATACGGCACATTTTTCAATAAAAACTTTTTATAAAACAAAAATAGTTTTGTAACTAATGTTTGTCTAACCTAATTTCTTATATTTGGGCGACATTTAAGTTTTCCTTTTATGCTGTTCAAAAGATTCCACATTGCATTGCATCGATATTCTACTAAAAAATTAAAAACGAATTTAAACAATACCATTTTAGACACTTTTAATCCGAAATATTTCGAAAACTAGCACCAATTGAATAACAGAAATGTCAGATTAATCTACGGTAAAAATCTGCAAAATTTTGTTGGCCATTATAATGTCTAGACTTTTCGAAGACATTTCTTTCGGGGCACTTTTTTGGCGGCAAGTGAAAATATTGCTCGCTGCTATAATCTACTACTGGCAAAAAGAGAATTCGAACCGGTTTCTGTAATTAAATTTAATTTTTTTTTTTAATATAAAATTAGTAGGAGTCGCTCAATGTAGGGTCGAAGTGTTTGTAGTATTGTAGACGCGCTTATAAAATCATATTCGATCAAAATTAGCTTACCTCAAGTGAAATGTGACATCTTGGACTAAATTTTGAAGTTATCGTTAGTAATTTTTGATTGTGTATGAGTTTTGGAGAAATCATTTCATAAGTACATATACAGTCAACCACAAAAGTCTGCGTACAGAAAATTTTTCATAATGTATGAATAGTTTTTTTATTTTTATTTCTTTTCCCAAAGTTTTTATAAAAATATGCTACAACAAAAAGCATACAAATTAAATTTCTATGCTTTGGGTAGAACTTAGGAAAAAAAAATATCCAAAATCAACGTGATTTCGAACTTGAACATTTTTGACTAAAATTTAATGATTAGAAAATTTAAAATTTCTATGCAAATGTATTAAATTTTCCTGAGTTTTGCAAAGGGTTAAGAAGTTTTATTTATTTTTTTCATTGTAGTATTAGTTAACAAAATTTACATACATTATCAAAAATTGTCCTTACGTTGACTTTTGTGGTTGTGGTGTATGTATATATTTTTTATATTTTTCTTGTGCGATATACATATGTATCATATAAAATGTTTAGGCCTATTTCTTACTATAAAACAAATGAGTGAGGCTAAACTTTGTTTTTTACTTCATAATTTTTGGTATTCTAAAAATAAGAAGACATTTTTAACGTTAAATTGTGTATTTATGAAATATTGAAAAACTGTCAATCTCTTGCACGATTTTTTCATTTCCTTAATTGGTTTCCGAAAAATGACAAAAAGTACTTTTTGGGTATTCAGCCGGGAAAGTGGAAATTTCACTTAGCTCATTTCGACCATATCGGGCATTGAAGAAAGTGCTATCTGACTGCACTCTTATTAATATTGCCATGAAGCTTGCATTACGAATCGGAAATATATATTAATGCAGATCTTTTAAATTAACATTTTGCTATCTCCTTAGGCAATTTTCTAGGTGAAATGTTTTTTAGAGATATCTTTAACGACGCTCAGCTGGCGAATAATCTTTAATTGAGCCTAATTATTAGGTTGAAGATCATGAAACATATGGAACTCGAGATAATTCACGAAGCAAGCGACGGTCTAATGTACGTAGGTGTGTCTGCGTCTATTTTGAATAAATAAATAAATACATAATTTACTCCTGTATTCGTAGATCGCAGTCTAATACCAGCCGTTCAAAGTTACTCAGCTCCAATTTTTTCTACCACGCGTGCTTGTGGATCTACGATTAGAGAATTTTTTGGATGCGCTTGGTGTTTGTGCTCCGTGTGAGGCGTGTGTGTGAGTATGGTACACACAGTTGCATTCTAGCAGAAACGGTCGATTATCGATGGCAACGCAACCTCAGCTTGGCTGCCGATGGGCAACGCCACTGAAATGAAAATTTATATTATAAATAGCAACTATAGTTTTGTACTATAAAGTTGAAAGTTGAGTCTAAAAGAAATAAAATTTCTCAATAAAAATTTCTGCGACAACCACAAAAGTGCAGTTACCAATTGCCATCTGTAATACCATTTTAGCCACTGAAAAGACAACTGAAATTGGGCTGCCATCCGTAATCGCTCTATTAGTTTAATGGAAGGCTTTTGAATTGAGAGTAGAAGCACCTCACTGTAGAAGTAAAACCAGAGGGCCATCCCGTCGACCTCTCGAACTACTTACTTTTTTATGCTTTCTTGTTGTAATAGTATATATTCGCTAACGGTTTTTAAGTGGTGCTGCTGAAGTGAGTTACAATCCTTTGTCAGATATGAGTCTGGGTAGTGTCGGTAACATATACCCGTTTGCCGTGTGAACGTGCTCATCCATAATGTTCATTTTGGTCGACAGCATACATTTTTCTATTGAAATTTGTAGCAGTTTCTTTATTATTTCTATTTTCTCCATGAAATTTGTGTAGGTTTTTTTTCTGTAAAAATGTTGCTAAATGAATTTGGCTATTTAAACAGGCCTGTTTTAGGTGGTAGAAGTTAGTAGCGTGGTGACAGATTAAAAAAAAAAATATGCAAAATGATCAGCAGCGTATGTATAATTAATTTGTCCATTTGGCGGCAATCCCATCTTAAACTCTGACTTTCTGAGATTTGATGTTTTAAATAAAAAAGTGAAACCATGAACATCCGCGACACCATAACTGGCTTAAAATAAGTAAAAAATATTCTTTTGTTATTCAATAATTTTTTTTCGAGTACATAATGTGCAAAGAATGAAGTTAAAAAGTTAATAAAATTGTATTTATAAGCCACAATAATTACTATTACTATGTTTTTAAGTTGACAATATAATTTACACCAAAACAAAAAACTTAAAAGCAAAAAAATTAAAAGTTAATAAAGCGTAAAATAATAAGCAATTTTTACGTAATCATTCAAAGAAGTATTTTGCATCGATTTTTTTTTAAATATTCAAAATGTTTTTAATTGTAAATTTTTTATAAAAAATAGCTCATTCTACAACAAAAAGCATATAAATAAAATTTTCAAACTTTATCGTAAATGGAGCAAATTTTCATTAAAATTAATTTTTTTTTAAATTTGAGTATGCAGTTTTATAGCTCATTCATTTTAGTAAACTAAGCGCAAATTTAAGAGTATCAAATATTTTTTTAATTGATTTTTGATGATTTTTTAAATTGGAGTATAAAAAAGTGCCTATTTTAAGTTGTTAAAAATTCTGTTGATTTTTGATACTTTCTTTTGCAGATGGTGCTGATCATTTCCTTCCATATAACAAATTTTGTAGCAACTTCAAACTTGCCCTGTACATAGTATACTAAAATTTAATGCATTAAAAAACTGCATACTCGAATTGTTTGTAAAAATTCTGAAAAAAAGTTTGAAATTTTGATGAAATTTTTCTGAATTTTTGCCAGTATTTGAAATTTTGTTTTACATGGTTTTTGTTGTATAATGGGCTATATTTTATTAAAAAACTAACAAGAAAAAAAGAAATTAAAGCAAAATTTTAATACTGTAAAAAAATGCAAAATTCTTCTGTGTGTGACTGTGTGTATATAGTAATGCTTAAGTGCATCGCTTTAATCATAATATGTACATACAGTTGCAAGTAAAATAATAGCAGCGAAATTCAGAATGATGCTGCTGGTAACTTATGTTTATTTATTTATTGTTAATAATTTTCATGGATCGAGCTGTATCAGAAACCGCATAAATAATAGTTTCAAAGCTTGCACAAAGTTCACAAAAATTAATTAAACTTAAAAAAATTGTCATCAAAATTTCGATTTTTTAAATTAGATTTCTTAGAAAGATTTTGTGTATGTTTTGTAGCCCTTTAAATTTTAGTATAATAAAGTGCAAGCTTGAAGTCGCTAAAAATTACTGTTGATTTTTTCGATTTTTTTTTGTCGAGGTCGTGCGCATTTTCTTCCAAATAAAAATAAATTTAATGCATGCATTAAATGAAAATTATTAACAATAAATAAATAAACATAAGTTGCCAGCAGCATAATTTTGAATTTTACTGCTATTATTTTACTCGCAGCTATATTTGTATGTATTTGTATTCACATTTCTATAAAGAAAAGTAAAACAAACATTTTTTTATGTATTTGCGTTGATATTATATACATATGTAGTAAGCGTATTATCAATACTTTTGTGAGATTTAGTCGAAATTTCATATTTATGCACTTGGTTGAAGAAAAACACACACACACACACACACACACACGCGTAAAAAATGCTATGTAGCAAATATCCTACTATATACTTATATACCGATCTAAATTATTCAAGTATACCTAAACACCTACCTATTAGACCTATAAATCTTCCTATATGTATAAATATGTATTTGTATTATTGTATGTATTTATTTAGTATTCACATGGCAACAACGGCAAAACACACACCACTCTTAATAAATAAATGAAGAAAAAACAAATGCTATCTTACTTATGAACCCTATCTTACTTATAAACGTATTTTTAGTATTATTATTGCCGTTTATAAGCATTATAATTACTAAAATGCAATTTTGTATATTTGATTTTTTTTTTGTAGTTATTTGTCAATAAAGAAAGTGAACCAAATCAAAAGAAAACCACAATCGCATACATAAATACATTGTTGTAATCTGCCTGCGACGCGCATTGTGCAGGCAACTAAATATTCTGTTTTTTAAGTAATTATTTAGCAAAAAACTAAGTTATAACAAATAAATAAAATTAAATTAAAATAAAAAATCAGTTCAGTAGTAAACAGCGCAGAATTCAAAGTGATAGAAAGTAAATGCAAAACAAAACAAAAATCTTTAACTTTGCATCGTCAATGCATTAAAAATAAAACACTTTCTAAACTAAATCAAAAAAACTAAAATTAAGGTGAAAATTGAAAACTAAAGTTAAAGTAACATTCAACAAATCGCTACAAATTATTAAAATGTACGAATAATGCATTTGTTTTTTTTTTTGTAAGGAAAAAGTCTTAATGAAACATCCCAAAAATAGCTTCAATAAAAAATCATATAAAAAATAATATACCAGGCGTTTTATTTAGAGTGCATTAGGCCGGAACGGACACGGAAAGCGATTTTCTTAGGCTTAGTGGTGCGGGGACTTAAAATTACTGATGTGTTATCAACATTACCGTCACAGTAGTAGTATGCCCTGCGACTAACACCCCTATTATGAATTTCCCCATACAACATACCAGGGGTTCCCAAAGAGTGGACCAGAAGGAGAGGAGTGTTAGCTGAGTAAGGTTTCAGTGGACATGTGAAGTGGTGGTTGGTGTCGTGGGGCGACTATTGGCATGCTAGATACTTATTGGGTATGTCGGGGTCGAAGCTGAATATATAGAAGTTCAGACGGCTGCAGTATCCAGACCGTAATTGGGCAAGAGTAGCGCGGGTCTCTCGTGGCAGCTGAAGCTCGTTGTTTGCAATAGATGCAGAGTGAGCTCCTATCACGGCATTCATGGGGCGAGAGTCGCAGAAGGTGGCGACGGACTCTATGAATGCCGCCACATCTAGTGGTTGTTCTGTGTAGGTCTGGACCACGTCCTTGTACTCAAACAGATGTTTTCAGTAGTGCCTAGGTAGCGGCCCCTCCTCAGGCAAGGGCCTGTTCTGGTACTGCCGTCTATAGCACCCTACAAAAAACTATTTGCTGATCATTTTGTCGGAGGCACGTTTTCTGTATTTTAGATGTACATACATATGTAGTTACATGCGAGTCGATGGCCTAACTAGCATCGACTTCGCAGCCTCTCTGCGGCAAAGACCGTACTTGCAGCTTAGCCACTTGGCTTTTATTGCTACTACTATCCCTGCGAGCAAGGGCATCATATTTCTCGTGCTCTACGTACCGCCCCGTAGCAAGTAAAAACATTTCAACGATCCCGCAGAAACAATTGGTAGAAGAAAAACACTGCCCTAATCTGAGATTGGCTGCAACACTAGATCGCCATCGATAATTGTAGAGAGAAAAGAGACGTAGCATAAGAAATAAGAAGCGGTGGTCAAAATACGCGAGCTTGAGATGCTGATCGGCAGGAAAAACTTGCGAAAGTGCAGCGGTTTCAAGGTCGTGGCGAGCTCGTGTGACTAATTTTCAAAGTACCTTTCACATATGAATGACAACAATGGCGAATGAGCATCCCATACTCGACTATGAAGCACTTGCTGTTCGATTCCCTCACCCTAAAAGTAGAAGATCCGATTAAAGAACGACCTTCACCCAACTTCACAAATCTATTTTGTATTAAATTTAACGTATTTATATGGCGCAGACGATGACATCATCTGACTTTGGAGTGGTTGAGAGAAATACAAGTTCCGGAAACGTTGGAAGCTGTTTGGGCGTTACACTGGGCGCCTACTTTAGTCCAATTTTTGAAGATTATGGAGAAAGATTTCTCTTTATATATGTAGATGGTTCCAAGTGGCGGTGAATTTCGATCGCCAATCTAGGCCGATGTGTCCCTCTCTCGCCAACGAGTTGGCAGCCTCGTTTTCGAGAATGTTGCGATGCCCAGGGATCCAAAATTTAGCTGACTACTTACTGCGTTTAAAAGAGTCCTACACTCCCTTCGTTGTGATACCCGCTGGTGGTGATGGAGGGAAAGAAAGGCCTCCGCTACGTTGGAAGGATCAGGCCGAGAGAGACTGTCAACATCTTTTGGTAGAAATATTTTTAAATAGTGTTGCCAAATGTCGCAAAATTACCATTAATTACATGTGCGAATTAATTCACGTTCTGTGCCTCTCGCAATGCACTTGATGCTTTTTATTAAGTCAGGGAAATCAAAGTCTCTCTTTATTAAATTTTATGGTATTTTTATTTGAAAATTTTTATTTCAATTTTAAATTTTATTTCACTTAAAATTAATTATTATCATTAGCATTACATGTAAATTATTCGCTATTGTATTTATTGTATGCATTTATTTACTTTTGTATGTTTGTTGTAATTAAATTTACATACCATAAAAACGTATGTGTGTTTACATTTACGCATGTGTGTGTGTGTATTTTAATTATCATGATCGCCAACTTTCCTTTATAATTATTTATTATTTTTATTTTAGTTTTAAAATATCTAATAAAGAATAAAACATTAATTTACAGAAAAATCACGCTTTCGAAAGTTTGCAGATATTTTTTACACTTTGTGTTAAAAATTATTTCATGTTTAAGTATTTAATTAGAAAGTCAAATTAAAAGAGGTTCTTTTGTTTATTACTTTTGTAATTTCCGTTTTCGTTGATGGTTAGTTAAAAGTTGTTTCATAAATTGAAAGAAAGTTTCCGAATTTTTTTTTTGGTTGGTGTATACAATTTTGTTAGTGGATGTGCGGTTTTTAGGGTTTTTGTTTTTGCATTTTGTAAAGTTTTTTTGTAACTTTTCTTCTTCTTGATAGGCACTGTTTTCTTCCTTCAACAATTTCGTTATTCGCTTTTCTTTGGACATTTAAAATTTTACAATTTTCGGGATTTGGGAGCATGAAACTTTTTTTTTTTTAATATTGTTATTTCTTCGTTAGTGATAAGGTTATTAAAAATGTGGTATGTAAGAATGAACTTTTTTTCTGTGTAAATATGAGTGCTTGCAAAATTAGTTTGGGTCGAAAGTAAAGACAAAAAATATTTGATAACAATTTTTTTAATTAATTATAACTTTGAATTTTCAGAGCCCTTTAAAAAACTTTGCTGACGTCAGAGAGAAAAACCAATAAAAGTTTTTAACTATATTTGGCACCTAATTTCGTGAGTATATTGCTTTTTCATGTTTTAAAATTTTTCGTTTTTTGCCGCACGGTGTAATGAACATGGAGGATCAATTAGACTTGCTCCGCAATTTGTACAAAGTATCAAAAAAAAAATAAATAAAAATATAAACTTAAATTTTTTTCGATTACGTCGACCCAAAATAATTTCGAATGCAAATCCTTGCAATGGCATCAAATTTGCACTGCATTTTTTTTTTTTATAATAAGTATTTTGTTGATTGTATTTTTTTGTTATACACAAACGTACATAACATTAGCTTATTGTTTAATTATTGTGTCATTGTATTGGTTGTTAGTTCTAATTTGTTTATTGTTTTGTTAATTTCAATTTAGACTATGTATTTGATTTACTTTTTTAAAATTGTTCAATTTTACTGTTCTCGTTAGCTGTTTTGTTGTTATTGTTTTAGTTTTTTTCGTTTATTATAAACATATTTTGCAATTACATAGATACATATGCTTTTGTATTTTTATTTGCTTGAAAATTTGCATGCTGCTTGCAAAAAAAAAATCAAAATTTTATGAAAGTTAAAAATACAATTTTCGGGATTTTTCGTTTGGATATTTTATAAAAATGCAAAATTTTTTCGGGGCAATTTTTTAAAAAGTTTTATCTAAAAACTTTGAAATAGTTTAAAGTGTTGTTTAATATTTATTTGTATTTTGTTTCTTTTATTGTAGGAAATTTTATATTGGAAATTTTTTTCAGGACAATTTTATTAATTTTTTTCAATCATAAATCGCTTAAAAACTTTGAAACATCGGACAATTTTTTTTTTGTTCCTATTTACATTTTATAAGTTTTTGTTTGAAGGAAATTGGCGCAAATGATTTTGGTTTTGAATATTTTAGTTCATGGTTAAAAAAATTTTTCCAACATTGTGGCTTGCTTGTGTAACAGAATATGAAAATTTTGCCGCAACAAAATGTAAACAACATAACAAATAGCTAAAAATGTGCATAGTGTTTATGATCACGATTTTGTAACAGTCCATCTCGCACAATTTTAGTTTCGTCGATGCCGTTACGATAATTTCGATATGAAAGATGCACCACGCTTCGGAAGGCCAATTGTCGATAATGTTCATAAAATCATGAAAATCTTCAAAAAGGACAGTTTCTGAGCCAAGGAGCTAACAATAATTGCAATTTATCTAAACCAAAAAAAAAAATATTAAAATCCGAAATATTTATTAAAAAATATTAACCACCGTGGCTGGTCTTTATGTAGTAGTATTTTTTTTTTGTTTCACTACATTGAAGAAAACTTTAATCAGATGTGTTATACATATATGTGTTATACATATATCTGATTCGTTTTACTTGGACTGTGTATACTTTGACTCTAAGCTATCACAAAATGTGTTTCAATTTAACAAAAAAATATACAAATTAAAAATGAAACTTAATTTAAAAAGCGAATGTGTGGTAAAAATATTGAACATATTTTAGCGATTGAAACTTTTTCAAATATTATAAAATTATTCTCTTAAAATAGAAAAAGCACCGAACGTCAAAACCTCTATGAAAAATACTACTTTTGCGTTAAAAGTTTTCCAGTATTTCGAGCTTAAGTAAAACAACTAGTAAATAATGAATTTTTTTTTTTAATTATCGAATAAAAATTTCAAATAAAATTTTCGTATAAAAAGTTGGAAACAAATTTTTTTTAGTAAAATCAATCGTTCCTTAATTTTCAGATTCGCAAAATTTTTTCAATTTCATTTTAAAATCGGATTTAAATGCGCTCCCTTATTTTTAAATTTTCGAATTAATATTTGGAAAAATAAAATTTCGAATAAAAATTTTGTACAAAATTTTGAACACCGATTTCGAAGTAATTTGAAATAAACATTTTAGGGTAAGTAAATATCATTTTCAGGAAATTGCATTTTGTTTTCCATTTTCAGGATCATAAACTTTTTTCGATACAATTTTCAAATTTTCACATTTTCTAAATTTTCGAATAAATATTTGGAAAAAAATTGAATATATATTAAAAGAAAAAAAATCGAATAAAAATTTGAGCAAAATCTTAAATTAAAATCAAAATCTTAAATACATAAAAAAGAGCGTAATCAGGCGTCCTTCCATTTTCAGAGACATAAACTTTTTTTGATTTAATACTCGAATCGGAATTAAATGTGCATCTTAATTTACTATGAGAATAAATTTCCAATGCGATCTGTGAAATTGCGTACCAACAAGCATGAATGAAATTTTTCTTCAATTCCAAAAAAATATAATTTTCTTATTTTCTGATAAAAACTTTGTTCTGCAAATTGAGTCCGAAACGCACACATTTCAAAATTTTTAACTCATAAAAATCCTGCAATCCAAGCGTTCAGAGAATTCTGAGTAGCAGAGAAATCTTAAAGAATTCGTAAAGAAAGCATTATTGCCTCTTCCGATTTTTGGCCGAATTTTCCAAGTTGTATTGTACTGTAACATTTCGATGCTTTTAGGAAATTTGAGGAAGAAAATCGGTAAAGTAATAGAAATAGTGCCGCGATGTGAAGAATTAAAACAAAAAAGTTTCCGAATGTTCTTATCGAAATCGTAGAGAGGTTTCTTTACGAGTTCGTGTCAACTATTTACGTGATATGATTTTCCTTGAAGATTCGTAAAAAATCGTTACAGAATTCGAAACAAACTTCCAATACTCTTAAAAATTTGATTATTTTTTCGGGAAACTTGGTTTGTAGGATATTTATTTTTACACTTTTTCGAGTAAAAACTTTAGAGTAAAAAGAAATCAGTTTGAACCTAAAAATATTTAATTTTTTTTTTCTAAGTCTATGAAATGCTTCCATTTTTTCGGAAAAAACTTTGGAAATACAAAAAAAAAAACTATTTTGAACTTACTTTGTTTACTCACTGAAGCTCGAAAAGTAGACAACTCAAAATTGGAAAGTTTTTTTATTTTTGCGGTTCAGTAAATTTTCTCTTGAGAATACAAATTTTCGACGCTGCTTTTGACCTTAAACGAGTATTGCTATTTTAAATCTGAAGCTCAATATCGATTTAGAAAAATTTGCACATTTATAACATTAAAATCATAATTGAAACGTTAAAATTGGATTTCTACTTTCTCATCAAATTTAAGCCTTTATTATGATTTATATTTTTCGATCAAGAATAATTTTTAATTTTGGATTTTTTAACCGACTTGAAAAAAAGGAAAAAAGGAGAAGGCGCAAGATTTATCTACGAATATGTTACCAGACTGCTTCCTATAACACCTTTTTATTCGGAAAGGTGGCCCGATACTATTTTGGTTTAGTTTCGATCATTGGATTATGAAGCAATTTTTTGTTTTTTTTTGTGCGAAAAATTATGTGCGAAAAATTACTTGTATTTTTTCTATAAATTTTTGAACGTTATTTTTGATTTTTATTTTTTTGGTAATATAACCTTTTTTTCATTTAACTTTTATAATAATAATAATAGTAAAAGATTGAAATCGGTCATAAAAACGCAACGATATAAAAATATAAAATCTTGACATTTAACGGTAATTTTCGGTCCCTGGTTTTTGTCGCTCAAAAATCAAAAATTCCAAAAAAAAAATTTCTAACAAAAAAAACCACCGAGTTTAATACAATTTTAAATTTTATTTGCGCACAAAAAAATGAAAAAGTTTTTTTTTTAATCCTAAAGCGGGTAGAATGAGTTGCCTTTAAGTTATTTATTTTCTATACGCTGTTACACAAGCAATTACTAGTTGTTCAGCATCTTTGTTTTAATGATTAAAAAAAAAAACAAATTTCTGCTCTTTTGGTAATTAAATAACTTAATTAACTTACACTTAAATTATTTAAAATATTCTCAATAATCTTCGTTATTTCGTTTTGTTTATTTGTTTTTGTTTTTCGTTTGTTAATTTTTCTCAGCTAAAAGTCACTTAATATCAACAAAAATACTTTACAATTATTTGTTAATTCTTTAAAATACAAATTCAACATTTTGTTGATTATTTTTACTTAAGTTTATTTTTGCTTTTACTTAAATTAATTTTTTTCTTTATAATTTTGCTTAATTTTACTAATAAATTTTTTCACATTGTTTTCCTTTTCCACTCACTTACACTTATACAATTAAATTTTTATTTTTCTTTCGTATTAAAATTATTAAATTGAATAGAGTTCGCATTTCATAAACGGTGGATGGTTCAATTCACTTAGCATGAATTTATTATTCAATAATAACTTCACAATTTTCCTACTAGCTCACTCATGCGAAATTTGAAGCACAAAAGAAATTTTTTATTGAAAAATTTTATATTAATTTTTTAATTAGGATGTATTA
This sequence comes from Rhagoletis zephyria, assembly GCF_001687245.7. Classification (NCBI taxonomy): domain Eukaryota; kingdom Metazoa; phylum Arthropoda; class Insecta; order Diptera; family Tephritidae; genus Rhagoletis; species Rhagoletis zephyria. Next base: position 12,868 of record NW_016170782.1, read on the forward strand.
TTAATATTTTACAGCAATTAGTTATAGTTGGTTTTTTATTTATTTATAAAATGTATGCACAAATAGCACTTAACAAGTAGTTACAACGTACATACATCAATGTTATGTTGTATTATTAAATAAAATTTTATTTTTAATTAAATTACATATACAAAATGTACTATTTTGAACAAAAGATTTGCTGTTGTTTGTTTTGAAATTAAGTCATAATTATAGAAGAAGCTAATATTTTTGTTTATTAAAACAAAAAATTCAAATTTTTTGTTGATTTTAAATAAAAAATCGCGACAAGTAGCACAACAATTTCTATAATTAATTGTAAAAAGTTAAGAAAAATATATTGCATAGTACTTTAAAATACATAATGTGTAAATGTGTTAAATTATTTTTTAAATAGAAAATATACATTCACATTTATGTACATACATACATAAAAACATTTTAATTAAAAATTATTTAGAGCAAAATTGTAAGTTAATATACATTAAAAAATATGTTTGTTAGATCCATCGTAGTTAATTATAAAAAAAAAAATATTAAAAACTAAGAACAAAGCGACGGCAATTTTCTTTTTTAACTTAAATGTAATATGCGCATGTATGTGTGTGTGTTGGCATAACTAATTGCCTGTGAGCATGTTTGTATGTAGTAGTAGCAGCGACGCTATTTTTTTTTTAATTTTATAAACAACTTATAAAAAAAGAACTTATATTTAAAAATAATTCTTTTTTTATATTTTAAAATTTGCGGCGTTTGCTGTTGGTCTCTATTGGCGTGGATATGTACTCACTAACATATGTACGTGTTTTCTTATGTACGTTTAACTCAAAAGCTAATTTAATTTATTTTACTTATTTACAAATTACATACATAATTTTTTAATTTATATTTGTAATCTTTTTATTTTAAATATTTTTTTTTTTTAAATCATAATTTTGTTTTGCCTTATTGCATTGCGTTAGTGGCATTTGTTTGTATTGCCTTCGTGTTTAGATAAAAAAAAAATTTATCAAATAAATCAAGAAATTCAACGCAAAAATTAAAAAAAAAACAATGTTTGCTTGCATTTCTTTGAGATCATATAAATGTACATGTGTTTGTGTGTGTGTGTGTATGTGTATGTAGCTGTGTGTCATTCTCTTGCATATACAACAACAATAATGTACTCTTCGGACAGCATGACGAGCAGGACTTCTATTTACGCCTGATCCTATGAAAGCCATTCATTTCAGACTGCTCTCGAATTGCATCAGGGCGGGGAGACGAACAGGACGCCTAAATGTATGTTTGTATGTCTGAAGCTCGTGGCAGAATTTCTGTAGTAGAATCGAGAGCTTCAGCGAAACAGCATGGCTAAGGAAGGTGTTGTCCAAGGGCTATCTTAATCTAGGACTCATCTAAAGGAACGACGCTGAATGTACTCACCACTTTCACCACAGACACGGATGCAGAAGATACAGCGAACACTAATGCATCCAATACAGAAAGGAAAGGCATTGTGGAAAATCTAATGACGCTAATGAAGTAGGCACTAAATTGTTTCAAACAGTACAAGTCGCCGGGTGTAGATCTTTCCTGCTTTGTAGCATAAGGCGGGCCAAAAGTGCAGGAGTTGGCTGTGGGTTATGCAGTCGAGGGCCGTTTTCAAGCGCTTCAGTCCATTAGCCTAATATTTTTTCTTCAAGCGAACCTTGAAGCAGCCCAGTTATGCCCAGTAGCTTAAGTGTTTCAGCGCACTAGACTGCTATAGTCGTTGGTGGACAACAATATGATGGGGAAGGTAAAGAAAACGTCACCTCGGTGGAGTGCAAGCAAGAAGTTGGTGGCTGCACTTGCAGCTTATCGCCTACTCTCTCTCTCTCTCCCTCTCTATCGCTTTGAATCTTCATGCAATGGAGCACTGGATTGCTGGACAGCAATGAAGAAGCAAATATTTCCGCCAAGCTAAGGAACTGTTTGGCATATACCCGTATTGCGAGAATGCGTTACATTGAGCAGAAGACCAAGTATAGTAATTTTGTTAAACGAAAATTTAAGTACATTAAACATTTTTTTGTTAGTACGAAATTCCCCTCCATCTTCATTTGTTGTGAAGAGTATAAAGGGAGCTCGTTTTTCATTATAATTTAGACACTATTTCGTGAAGATTCAATATCGGGTCTTACCACACAAGATTTGGTATAAGGGAAGTCGCAAAAAAAAGGCACTGCATTGAAAACTCATCTAAAGAGGCCTCATAAACTCCTTAATATAGTTGGGAGTGGATCTCTGAAATCTCGGTTATTTCATGGGATACTGCCCTCTTTATGTGAAGCTTTTAGACACTAATGACAGTCGCTGCGGCAAGCTGGACGAAGAAACTCTGTGTATATGGAATGGTTTATCTCATTACTTTCTCTTGAGAGACTTCGTTCTTCGCATACAGAGCGCTTAGCTTTAGCTAAGCAGTTAGTGTCTGTAGTGGTATTACAAAGGACTGATG
>NW_016170783.1:0-5379 GCF_001687245.7 Rhagoletis zephyria
CTTTGGTTCCCTATCTAATTCCGCGAAGGCAGAACAGACGTAGCCCTTGTTTTTGCCGATAACGTCGATGTCATCGGCTCACGCCAGCAATTATGCGTCTCTTTTAATCTTCTCCAACATCAGATTCAAGTAATCACCCTGTCTGATACCTCGTCTGGTATCAAACGGCTCAGAGAGATTCATCCCAATTCTGACGGAGCTGGTGGTATTGCTCAACGTTATTTTACACAGTTTCGCGGGGATACCAATTTCAGACATGGCGGCAACTTCTTTTCTTGAAGTCGACAAATAGATGGTGAGTGTCGATCCTCTTTTCGCGGGTCTTTTCCAAGATTTGACTTATAGTGAATACCTGAACTATGGTGGATTTACCAGTTCTAAAGCTACACTGTTAAGACAAACAGCTCGTTGACGGTAGGTCTCAGTCTTTCACACAACATGCTTGATACGACCTTGCAACTTATGCTTAGCGCGGTAGATGGCGCGAATGGCGGGACCGCCTTTCTTGGGGATTGGGCAGAGCACACTTAAATTCCAGTCGTTGGGCATGCGAGCACTCATACTACATGTATGTATTACCCCTTTTCCGGCTCATTCAGACTATGACCGCCGGGCGTGACTTTAATATTAAATATTGTTCGCAGGTTCTCTGATCACTGTGCGGTTCCTAAATTCATACGCAATGCTCTGCTCGGCAACAGAGTGGACCAATTCAGAAATCGATTTGCTTTGCTATGGCTGAATAGATTTGCTTGCTATATCTGCCTTGGACTTCTTCCACCTTAATGCAGACCCCTTGTCTCGTCGAGCAGCTCAGACTTTTGCTGCTGTAAAATGAACGCCAAGCAAAAAATGTCGAAGAAAGCTTTGTACATAGATTAAAATACTCAATTAATTTGTCTGGGTTTATAAAGAGCCTCAGGCAAAGTAGATATGTATATATGTACCTCAATTTGGGTCAAACTAGTGTAAGTACAAAGGAGCTTTTATACAGAGGACTCCAAACTTTGCGGGTGAGTCGTGGAAGTAATTTTGCTACTTTAACTGATACTAGACGCATCTATTCGACTTCCCGATCACTGCAGTGTTTATCAAGCGCAGCACAGAGCCTCGCTTAAGGACCTTCCGAGAGAAAGAAGTCTTCGTATCCTCCGACAGTCACGCAGCGCTAAAATCTATAGACTCACACATGGACAATGCAAAGTCTCTCAATGAATTCCATAGATCTTTGAAGTGCTTTGAGACTAGCGGTGGATAAACCGGAGCATTGGTGAAGTGTAAACAAGCCGGGCAAGAAGAGACAATTTGTAACATCTTGTATGTCAGAAAGAGATTTTTAGCATCGAAAGGGAGCGATAACTACTAATTGTACCTCAAAGTATTATATATTTTTCATGTATATTTTTTTAATCGAATCCTCAGTTTTGCTAGGGCTCTAATGAGTAAGATGGTACTGTACTCTCTTTCGAAACAACAGGTGTTTTATTGTTGATGAAAACGGGCTCACATACATAGTATGTATGAATATCATTTGTATGCCTTCAATATGGAACCCTCTTTCAGCCAACAACCTTTTCACGTCATACACATATTCCACAGGTTTTGCCTCCTTCCTATCGCATTGTAGTGTTGTTTCTTTACTGATTGCTTTGTGGGTTTCCCCTTTCCAAATGCAAAACCAATCAGATCCAGCGACTTTGTAATGGCTTGTTTTACAGCCAGGCCAGACAATCTAGACACACAAAAAGCGTGCAAATGAATATGTACAATTGTAGATATGTACATACATATATGTATGTATAGTCATCGAACCATTAAGTCAATCCTGTTGCTCATTGCATCCTGTTGTTAAGTCTAGCGTGAAACAGGATGCCAATGAGCGTATAATAGCTACTTACATTTATGTACTTACTATTGTACATATCTACATATGTATGTATGTATGTCTACAAAGGTGTGTATATACCTGTATATACCACAATAATTGCATTGACCATTTCCAGGAGTAGCGATCGGCAGGCAATACATAGGTACTTGCAGCAATATTTTCCACTTGGCTCACGAAGGGGGTGAATACCAACAAAACAGAGAAATAGTTGTGTGCCTTATTACCTAGCGTAAGTAAATTGCGATCAAAAAATATGAAATATAAAAATCCAATTTCCTCTATACTTACTACATACATACATATGTACATAGTGTATTTACTTGATTGTTTACGATTTTTAATATCCGTTTGGGCAATTTGTGCCCCTGAATTCTTAAAATCACATAGAGCAGTAGGATTTTTAATTAGAAAACAATTTACACCTGGCAATGCAATTTTTTAAGAGGCTAGTAAGGTGTGGAAATGTTGGAAAATGTGTAGCTGTCAAATATGTAATTCTAAATAGGGTTACAACCTGGTTGTCTTCATCAAACTACCGAAGTAAGGTGGGTATTTATTTATGTTTATGGTAGAGATGCCGCTTTTAAATCAATTAAATCGAAGATCGATTAATTGAGCCCTTCCGATTCGATTTTCGATTTTTTTTTAGTTCCGATTCGATCCGTGAATCGAATTAAAAAATTCGAAAATCGACATTTGATTTTTCCTCAATTGATGCATATTGAGCTGCGATTTGTCCCAGAAAATCTATAAAATTGTAAAGAAATTTGAATTTGAGGCTGGTACAAAAAAAAATAACTTGAGAGAGCAAAGACCAAAGAATTTAATGACCTGCCTATCCCTCTCCTCCGACTACAGGGCTTCTCAGGGAAATCTGTTGAAAATAACTACATATAAAATTAAAAAATTCAAGTTCCAAACTTTATGTAAATTTTCATAAAAAAAATTCAATCCTTAATTACTCTTTTTAGAAAAAATTTGAGTGCGTATGCAGTTTTCCATCAAATTTTTAAATGAAAAATTTTTGAAATCGGTACAGTGGGTCCCGCGAGCCTCGATATCCCGGGCCCACCTCTAGTCATATCGCTGTTTTGTTTTGTTTCTTAATAAAAATTAAGTAAGAGACGTTATATAACAAAATATCTGGATGGATTTATTTTTTTACCATTCCTTGCTGCATCGATTATTATTTCGATTCGAATTGACTCAAAAATCTATTTTTTTATTTCAATCTGGCATCTCTAGTCCATAATATAACTATATAGCATCGATACCCCGACTAAATAGAACGCCTTTGGCAGATCCTTGGCTAGATGCACAAAAACTATACTTTATAATTTCTTAAAAGCAAAGTCCTCGTAGGCTATGCATTTTATTCGTATGAACCATCTATCTATTTCGACTTCTTATCGCCTTCTTCTTCTTCGCCAAAGCGATTTTGGCAGCGTTTAAATAAAATACTTATTGTTAGGGCCAAGTGAAGCCAAAGCCTTTTCCACTTTGTATTTCCATCGCAGAAGAGACCTCATTTTTCCTCTGCTACCACTAGCGGTTATCGCAATCGCCTCGAATACTTTTTGGGCTAGAACCGTTCTTGCCTTTCGTACGACGTGATCAGGTCAACGGAGCCGCTGTAGTTTAATTAAAATCTTCCTAACCAATACTCCGAAGACCGTCTCTGCGAATGTTACCTCCATCCTTCTACGCCGTGCACTGGGACGGGTACAATAGAAGGCCTATGGAGTTTGTTATTTCAGGTACGACGAAAAAGAACTTTACGTATCAATTAAGAACAGGCATTCCCTGTTGAATTTTAAGCTTAAAGTTTACTTGATGACAGGAGATCGTTCGTCTTGTACTCGCTCAGCTCCAAGCCTACTCCCTTTGCCTGCGTAGCCAGCTTTGAAAAGGCAAATCAGACAAATACTCTTTTCCCGCATCGGATTAAAGAAACCTCGTTTAGTATCGAACACCTCAGATTAAGTTGAACACAATACGCAGGAAATGTTCAGAATGCTGTGGATTGGGCACAATACACCTAAATTCCACAGAAATAAGAAGAAGAACTTCTCAACATTTATTACTGCAGAAGAGGTTATTGATTCCGCAAATGGCCTTAAAGACTGAAAATTTGAAAACCGAATGCTCAAACATACCACGATGGCGAAGCTGTGTTTCCTGATATATGGAAATAGTGGCGATTAGTCTTTCTACCAAAGCTTTGCAAAGGCAGGAAAACCAAAAGAAAGATTTTTTACTCGAACTTTGGTTTTTCAAATAATAGCGATTAAGCTAGTTAAACGGCTAGCAAGGGAGGCGATCAGTGGGAGAGGGATGGAAAGATGGATCCAAGAAGTATAGCTTGCTTAGTACTCTGGATATGATGAATACATTTAAGAAGGCTCTCAAGCTTATCTTCGGAGCGTTTGCTTTTGGCACACCGTCTTTCTGATCTGTCTAAAATGGGCAACGCGCTACAGAGAGTTGCTAAGGCGGCTGGACTGAGGATAAACTTTAATAAAACCAAAGTTCTGACTATCCTAGCGCAGACTTGTGGTGTCGTGACAGTATCTGACGTGGTGGTAGCACCGGCGAAGTCTTATAGGGTGTTTACATTAGGCGATTTTGCAGGCAGCTTTTATTTGAAAGCAACAATTGCCTGCGATGAACGGTCTTTCAACTAATGGCCTCCAACGAAGTTGGGAGGCAGCCAACATATTTTTCAACTAATCGCCTCTAAAACTGCCCGTATAATCGCCTCATGTAATATTAGTCCGAATATTTTGGCCTTTAACATTTTAAATTTGGAGTTGCTTAGAAAAGCTAACATGGAGTACCGTGAACATCTGGATCCGGAGATAGAAATGGAAGTGGATAGGGCACACCCTGCGCAAAGAATACGGCAGTATTGCAAAGAAGGCCATAGAATGGAACCCTCTAATCGCCCTGGCAAACTACCCAACTCCGGTTAAGGTTGGAGAACATCACAGCGATTGCTAGAAACAGAGCCAGATAGCAAGCAGGCGTAGTGGTTGCGCTATGTCCCGCTTTGGATCAAAAGATGTAGATGAAGAAGCAGCTTGAGGTCTATGAATTTATTGGAAGAAAGGTTGGTGGTTCGAGGCGAATACTTGAACTCGATTGAACGCGGGCCGATTCTTGGCTCATCCGCCTAGGCATCCGGGAAGGCTATTGCAAAACTCCGAGTGCTCGGACCCGGGATCGAATCCATAGACCTCTAAACACTCAGCCACAGCGGCTGCCCATTAAAAGCTTCACCAGAAAAACAACAACCAAATTTCCCAGCTTACGCCTGGAACCATGACTAATGTTAAAAAACATCGCAGTCCTTTTGGTAAACTGGAACAACTTCTTGTAATCTCACTTTTTTCTTGCTTGTTACGATCTCCGGGGGAGCGCCCTTCTAGGCGTGTCTGCCGACCTCCTTTAAAAATTTTTGGAACCCCATTCTTTCTATTCTGAAGTTTTTT
>NW_016170783.1:6089-15345 GCF_001687245.7 Rhagoletis zephyria
GACGTAGAATACGTCTTACCTTAAGGTATGGGGGCTATGCGACCGTTACAAACCAGCCAAAAGCAAAACCACTACGCTTCGTTGCACGAAAGGAAATCCGTCCTCGGTTAGTTTCGCAAAAGACGTTACAAGAAAGCACGGAGTCCTGCAGGAATACCAAGATGGTTTAGACGCTAAATGTTTATAATTAGGGGACCAAGATAATGAGCACGGCTTTGCGACAAGTGCCACACCCACATAAGAGCTAAGACAGTCGTTGTACACGCACAGAAGATCGGCAAAGGAATACATTACTGTTGCAGCGGAAGAAACCCTCTTTAACGGCTTCCTGTTTAAGATGCGTCCACCCTGGAAAAGATGTGTGTCGTACAAGGAAATGCAGACCTACTAACGGTCAATTTGTAGTTTCGTTGGACGGTTTATATGTAAATAAAAATCACCCTACAACACAATTAAATATTCAAATATATTTCATGAGCTCAAATTCCTTTCAAATTACCACCAGTATGTGTACATATGTATGTAAATTCCGCTGATCATCACCGCGACGTCACGTGGCTGTGATTCCACCCTGTTGCTTCTTTTCATGCTTTTCATTCGTTGCTTCACGCTTGCCTGCTTCGGCCACCCCATTCCCTAGGCTCCTTGACGTTTCGTCGTCGCTGGTGACGCGGCCGTTTTTGACACCTGTGTGTTGCGTCTTCTTGGCTTCGCGTTTGCTTTCATCCCTGTTTGCCGTGACTTCTGACCTTTAGCTGGTATTCATAGCACTTTGTCGGGGTTGTTGACTTTATGTAATTGCCGTTTAGATGTTACTTTTCTTCCGTTCATCTTTTCTTTGCACCACCAACTCCGTGCATATGTATGTATGTGCTAGAATAAACGCTTGAGTCGGTATTGTTCTCTTGAAGCCTGTTGTGCGCACAGGTGGCGCACCTGTTATTTCAACGCACCCTGTTCATCTTCGCAATTCGTCCTTTGAAAAATATGGCTGCAAGTATAATTTTAATGAAATTATGCATTCATATCGCGCATTTGATCTTTCAGTTGGAGGTTTTGTAGTCATCAGAGTTTTTCTTTAAAGTTGATGCATTTCAATATAATTGGCAGTGGCTTGGATTAGTTGATGGAAATATTTTAGGCAGAAGCTTTTCTAAAGGACTGTAGTTATAAAGGATAGTATTCGAATAAAATTATCTTTTCAAGTAAGCCTTTTTTATGCTCTGATAGAACTAAATGGATTGACTCAAAGTACCGTACTATTTACAGGTAAATAAAAACTTTATAGGCTGAAGATGATTTGGTTATATAAATACTGATATGGCATTTACAATACAAACATCGTAGCTAGAGCAGTTTGGTAAGTGATTAAGTTTTTGAAATTCCCGCAGGGTATGTATGTGTGCAACTTTAAAGCAGGAACAAGCAAATTGTCTACCAAAAGCACCACTTTTTAAAACTTTCTGAAAGTTTTATATGATCGCTCATATGATGAAAGCACCCGCTGATCGTCGCTGCATTCAATGCAACACCGCTTCTATCATCAGTAAATAGACCGTTGTCAAAATTTTGACTACATTTTCCATTTAAACCTATTGGAGGCACACAACCGCGCGAATTTCGACGATATTGCCATATCAAGATTTTTCTTCGCACAGTGGCTTACAAAAGTGTACGTAAATCTCCAGTACAGTACCGAAACTTATGGTTCAGTACCGCGTACCGAGACGAAGGTTTGGGTACAAGCAAATGTACCGGAATATGCAAAGATACATATGTACATTTTTACAAAAAAAAAATTAATGACTTGAAAGTAAAAATTGATATCAAGTCGACGTTCAAGTTGTAAACGTGCGTGTGTGTTAGTAAAAAAGTGGGAGTGTATTGCAACTTGAAACCAAGATCTTGATCGTGTAACGTCCAGGTTATTTCTTTATTTTATCGACAATATCGATAACTTCCCCATCACTAGCTCAAATAAGAAAGCGAAAAATGTCAAGAAAGCGCGGAGTGAAAATTAATATTATTGAATTGACTTCCGAAGGCGACGAAAGTTCAGATGTTGTAGCAACTTTGTTGAACAATCCAATGGGAAAGTTCAATCTGAAAAGCATACTATCAAATATTTCTATACGAACTATTCAAACCTTAAAATGAATCCAATATAACTGATCCAATTTTTCTGTGAAAATATGTACATCGAAGTGATTTTGGAAAAACCTTAAGAAAATTCATAACTTCGGAAATTGTCCATTGATTTTTATAAATAGCACCTGGTTTTACTCGGAATTGCACATTCTTTTCGAAACAATGGCTGAAAGAGACTATTTTGTTTTGAAATGTTGTACAAAATGTTGTAGAAGTGGGAAAAATAATAAAAATTTGTGTTGACTTCAGACTTATTCCAACAACTTTCAACACATTTAAAATGTGCTCACAAAACTTATTTTTTCTTTAAATAGTACAAACATTTTTCCTTCTAAAGACTATAAAACTTAAAATTGGGTAAAAGTTAACAGCTGAAATTTTTTTAGTGCGGGAAGTCATGTAAAAATGTTTTTTTTTTTTTAAATACGTCGAGAATTTGAGGGTGTTACAAAAATTTTAAATGCAATTTCGTGAATTACATGATCAGCCCTACGACGTATACTAGATCACTTAAGAAGTTCACGATCAGTGTAACACCTATGATTAAACGTATNTATTTTTTCTTTAAATAGTACAAACATTTTTCCTTCTAAAGACTATAAAACTTAAAATTGGGTAAAAGTTAACAGCTGAAAATTTTTTAGTGCGGGAAGTCATGTAAAAATGTTTTTTTTTTTTAAATACGTCGAGAATTTGAGGGTGTTACAAAAATTTTAAATGCAATTTCGTGAATTACATGATCAGCCCTACGACGTATACTAGATCACTTAAGAAGTTCACGATCAGTGTAACACCTATGATTAAACGTATGTGGCAAACAATATCACTTCTAAATGAGGGTGCTATAGATTTGGCCAATACTGTATAAATTGCTTCAAATTCAATTTGTAATGGATTTTACAACATTTACGTAATAAAGAAAATAGATCTCAGAATGAACGAAATTAATTTTACGGTACCGGATTTTTCAAGAGGAAAGGCTTACAGCTTATAAAATTATTATTGTTGAATATTTGACTTATTTGGTGCGATTAAAAAAGCAGTGGTTGAGGTCTCATCTAAGCACATTTAAGAATCTAAGAAATTAAAATTAAAAAATTAAAAAATTTAATTGAAAAGGACAAAAAATACAAAAAAAAAAACAAATTTATAAAAAATACAAAAATTAAAATTAAAATAAAAAATTTTATCAAAAAGTGCATGATTTCACATTTTGGATCCGCCATTTAGAATTTTCAATGTCTGATAGCACATTCGTATTCAGCGATCCTAAAAGTTATATATATATATATGTATGTACATATACATTACAATGAGTTACCTACGTCTTAATTAAATTAATAAAGGACTAAAATACTTAAAATCTTAGTTAAACAATAGCTCAAAAAAAGATCGCCGCAATTTTTTTACGATTTTTCAACCTCCAAATATTCAGAAATAACCCCCCGTTTGTTGAATTGAGCACCATTTTCATATAACCTATAACTGCTTAAAGCTCAGTGTGCGCCCTCTTCCACTATTCATTATCGAAGATGAGGAAAGAGATTGGTTGTCGTTAAGAATTTTTAATCATTTTTCCTAATTCCAAACTTTAAGGCAAATTTTTCTCGAATTTTAGGTTTTTTGAGTTATGACAGTATTGAAGTAAATGAGCATTATGTTATTTTCGCGATATCTAAGATAATATTTTAACGTTGGCCACAATGTTTATTGGGTAATTTTTAAAGATTTTTCAACATTATTGAAAATGCTAAATTTTTATTTGATTTTTTTTATTTTGTTTTACTTAAAAAGTTCTTAACATGTCGATACTTTTTGGTAATCGCGATACTTACTCAGTACTTGTTAAAAAGTATCGAATTCTCGATACTACTCAGTACTCATGAAAAATATCGATATTCTGTACATGGTACTCATATGGTTCTATCACTAGCCACACCTGTGAAAATCCGTTGAAATCTCAACCGATTGCTGCGATCTGTTACCTTGTCTGTGGCTCGCTTAGCTCACTTGTGTGACTAATATAGTATGAACATTAGACTGGTTCGCTAAACAAAAAAGTTTATTCTACGAACTGATCGCAACAAAACAAAAAAAAAGTTTAAAATCGCTCCCTCTAGTTTGAAGGTTTACTTAGAGGAGATTTTAGCGCCATAAAAATTATGGCCATTGATGCCTCTTAAAAATAGATAGCGAAACTATTTTGGGCTTCTATATAACAGTTTTATTAGCCATCCGTTTATTTTAAATATTTTCATATTTGATATATCTTTAATATCATTTTAACATCCTGTCAAGTAAAATATCCGCCATCGATCAATAGACTTAATTTCCAAAATTTCTACCAGTCTAAACTAGAAACTTTTTTCTATTGTATGGAAACCGACCCGACCTGATATGTTGGTACATATTAGGATGTCTCATATAAAAAAAAATGTTTGCTTCTGTAAGCTTACCAAATAATTTGCCAACCATAAGACTACCACCAAATATTTTCCATTATTTTAGTGTCGTTCGTAAATTGGACAGCTGAAAAAATATCGCCAAAACCGCAAAGCGCTCCACTGTGAATAAAACAAATCAGCCAACAGTTTCAAATTAATGCACGGAAATTTCGGCAACTTTTTAATGCAGTTCCCATGGCGACTTGAATAAAAGTACCATAAGGTCCCTACAACTTTCCGCTATAATTTTGATTTCCTCCATAATATTTGTGTCCAGCGCGGTTTTAACGTAGCTTGGGTATACGTTTCGCACTCACTTTTTTTTTTAATTGTAGTCGCCTTAAAACTTTGGCCCAAGAGAAGTTTTATTTATTTTTTTTGTAGGCCAATACAGAAAATTATGTTTCAACTTAAACTTCTTGTAATATAAACTGCGGCAGATTTCAATGTCGCCCAGTTCAAAAATGGCTTTGAATTGTCAAAAATATTTTGGTGGGAAATTTTACGTTTCTCTGGGAAAAGTTTTTTTTTTTTTGTACAGCTTGAGGCGCTCTAATGTACATACATACGATTGTTTGCGTGTATGCATATGCATACAAGTAAAAGCAATTTCCAAAGAAATGCTAAAATAATTATTTTTGCAAAAATATCATTGCATTTGATTGTATATTTGGACGTAAATATATATGTATGTATGTACGTAGATACATACGTACGTATGAGTAATGAAACGTGGATAGAGGAAAATTAATTTTCACGTCATTTAATGGAAAGAGTTATACTTTATTAACAACAACAGCAGCAACAACAGAAATTAAAATCGTATAAAAACAATTTATACGTTACTAATACGTTTTATTGTTATGTAAAAGTGCAATAAAATGCACTCGCACGCTTATACACACACACACACTCGCGGAAACACAGCCGACATGCATTCACACGAGTATGTCAATGCGAGCACACTTCCAAACGTGCCACACGCAACAAATGGCCATCCATACAAACTGACAGTCAGAGGATAGTAATTTTCGTGCGGGAAAAGTCGTACGGTGTTTCAAAATGTTCAAGCTGGTCAAGAAAAAAGTTTGTCGCGATAACGATTTAATTCCTAAGGTGTTCATTTGGGCTCGCAGCCTGCAATGATCCGTGGCCTAGGTTTGTCTTTGGGCGACTCATACTCCTAGGCTTCGCAAATCTTTTGCCGTTGTAGCTTCCGATATGTTTTTTTGGTTTGCCGTAGCTAGTGGAGCTGAAGATTATGGCCTTGGGCATGTGAATATTTAGCTGTGAACCCGAAATAGGGTTTCTAGCATTTTCTGTTTCCCGGCCTCTTAGCTGCCTAGTTCGATCTGGAACCACCTCTCAAGAGTTGTTCCTTTCATCGTGTTACAGGAATTTTTGGGTTCAATTCACCCTGATAATCGCGAGGTCTGCTTGAGATCACTCTGCTTCATCCGTGCGCCCTTTCTCGTGAAGTTTAGAATGACTTTCATTTCGGTGTTGTTCGATGACTGTGTGGTGTGGCCTGAAGTAGAGCATAGCTTCTAAGACTGTCGAACCATGAGGTCCGGACCATTCCTTCGCTTCATAAGTATATACATCCACAGCGCCCTCGTGTTTTGCCGGCCTATCTTCTGTACAACATTAAAAGCCGTATTGGTTTTGGACAGAGCACTCCACCTGCTTCCTTCATAATATTTTGGCACCAAAGATGAATCTTCTCCTTGAGAAAGAGTTGGACATAGTTGATATTTAGAGCTACCGTTCCGTACCTTCGCTTAGTCTCTCTGAACAGAGTCACTGAAGATATTTTCGATTTTATCCTAGCTATTTTTACAATATCGTCCACGCATCCTTAGCAAATTATGCCATTATTGAATAGTATCCTTGAGATAAGTTCATCTACTAATAAGATCCATTACAAGATCCACGGTGCTGCCTGCGTTGATCTACCGGCGCGATAATCGTTTGGCGTGTACATAGTGTAACAGCATTCTCATTAGAGGGGTTTATCTAATATGATTGTCTATAAATTTCCCCATTGCCTAAAGGACAATGATAGGCTGATCAAACGAAAAAACTACGCCTCTATGCTTGGGTTAATTTTGCCAGCGCTAGGCACTATAAAGCCCTACCTAAACGAACAGTAACCCATCGAAAGGTATAAGATGAGTGGGTTTGAGGAAGCAAATGAAGAGCTGGTTGGTGTCCTATGACCCTTCGCAAGTCAGACAGGTGTTGCGTAAGCCGATGTCAAGTCGAGGTTATCTCGAGGCAGCTGAAGCTCTTTGTCTACGATGGGTGGTGGTTGAGCTTCTATTATAATATTCTAGTGGCGAACGTTTGTGATTTTGACTCTATGAATGTCTTAAATGGTTATCTATGAATTTCGTTGATGGCTTGTTGGTACATCGTCGAGTCCAGTGGTCGTATTCTGTATGTATGTCTAGATTTTGTCGATGAGTTCATAGAGATGAATTCTGTCGTACATTCTAGGAGACTCTGCTTCAAGCAAGTGTCTGTTCTGTTGCTCCCTACGTTAGAAGCCGGAATCACGGTTGGATCTCGCTATGTACTGATAGTAAGTGCTCAGTCGACATCACAATGCGCCCCATAACCGTCCAGCGTGCGATGTTCTGAGAAGTGTATAGCTTCTTTACTGCGTCCTCGTAATCTTAGGTGAAGTAGAAGAGTGAGTTTTTAAAGACAAACTAGAAAATTTTCAGCCGTTTGGAATTGGAGTGACATCGACATGGACGAGGACTGTAGTTTGACTGCCTTCGTCCAGGTGATAAAAAAATATTCATCATTCATTTCATTTCATTGATTAGGTTCCCCTGGATTAACCCTGAATACTTCAGACTCCAATTACTTTTACTGCATCGCAAACGGAGCTCGGCCCACTGTTTGCGATGAATGTTTTTACTTTCAAGTAATCATAGCAGCAGTAATAGCAGCAACAACAACAATAGAAACATTATTAGCAATAAAACCGCTAAAATGCTATAAGAAAGCCAACAAAAGTGAATCGGCTGTCAGCTGTACAAACAGGGTAACAGCAACAACTACAACGACAGCAACAACAAAAGTGAATAAAAAATAAATAAAAAAAACAATAGCGACCAGCAAAATTACATACCAGTTTCGCTTTCAAACTTGTATACAGCAAAATTTCATTTCATTCGCGACGCAGAGTGCGCTACAGCAGCCAAGCAGGCAGCAAACAGCAAGCAACAGGCTTTAGGCGAATTCGAAAGCAAAGTTTATTAGATAAAATTAGTCCTAAAAAAAAAAAAGAAACATAGTGCAAAGTGCTGGCATAAAAGGAAATTAATTTCCAAAACCAAATTGAAAAAAGCGAAAGTGTTTGTAATTATTTAGAATTTGTTTTCTAACAAAGCAACAACAACATCGCTATGAAACCCGCCGATTTGAACGAGCAATATGCACGCTTTCCGGAAATCTCACGCGATGAGATGCAAAAGTTCGTCAATTGGATACGCGCCCAACCGCATATGCAGAATTTGTTGGAAGAGGAGGCCTTACACTTCTTCCACGCCTGCAAGAATAGCATGGAAATGTCCAAACAGGTGCTGGACACCAATCTAACGGTACGCACGCATTGTGATGACTTCTTTACGAATTTGGACTGTGAACGGCCGGAGCTGCAGCGTGCCATGCGAACAGTGTAAGTCAACTATGGATTTGTGAGTGAAAAAAATAGAAAATTTAATGAAAATGCCGAAGAAACGTTCTGCGTGTCTTTTGAAAAATTCTACACAGAGAAAAATCACTGATAAACTTTATAGATATTATTAATCAATAACAAATTATTTCGCTTCAAAGCTACCTAGATTATTTTATTTTAGTATATCTAATTGTTGAACACTGAAACTAAAATCTAATCACATAAACAGATAACCCGATAACCCGATCTGCAACCAAACCCGGAACCTACTGAATACTTAGTAGTTTAGGTTAGATTGGTTGAGACACGCATCTCTCGTCTAAGAGTGCATTCTGAGGTCACAGGGCCCTACTGTGTGATACCCAGAAGAGGGTCTCACCCATACCTACCCCTATATGCCTTCAATCATTCCGATTTACTTCCGGCTACCTGCTGGCAATCTGAAGGAGTTTTCTCTACGTCGCCTAAGCTCTCCATAAAGTGCTCTAAATCTTCTTCATCTCTACGGGTGAGGTTAGGTAAGCTGGCTAGCCACTGTACCGTTAAGATCCATAGCGTTAGCAGATAAACTACCACCACATTAGACAGCTAATCGCTGATTAGAACATTGCAGTCCTCTTGGCAAACAAAGAGCAAGACGCTCGCAGAAGATATGCTCCTCGTCACATCTTTCTAGTGCTAATGAGCTGTTGCTAGCTGATCTGTCCATCTCATTAGCTCACTAATCCTATTTGAATGTTAGTAGTTTACAGCTCTAACTGTTAACCCATAAAATAAATTTTCTTTACTTTTTAAAAAATTTAAAGAGATATTTTGTTATGAAGCAAAAGTTTAAAAAGTTTTTCTGGCAAAACCATCTATCATGCCCCTTCATCTAAGAACTATTTATAAAGACAATCTTTAAATTTTTATTAGCCAAATTTGTTTCTGTGTAGCGTGTAAAAAATGCAAATCTTAAGATTCAATTATATTT
>NW_016170784.1:0-14569 GCF_001687245.7 Rhagoletis zephyria
CTGTGATGCAGCAAAAAATCTTAAATTTTCAGTTATTTACGCACACCCGGTAGGAAATTTAGTTTTAACCGAAAAAAACTTCGATAACGATAACTATTCGAGGAGAGGAGTGTAATGTGGTATACTCGTTTCATTCTTGAACTATTTAATACGCAGGAAAACTTTTAACATAAAAATGTGTAAAATTATAAATTGCAAAAGAAAATAAGTGGCCAGCTGACTTTTAATTGTTGATTGTTTGATTGAATTGCAGAAAAAATATTTTTCCAAAATTTGAATTTTTTAAGAAAGAGAAACAAATTTGTTTTAACATAACGCAGTAAAAACATACATATTTTATATATGAAAGGTTTTTTAAACCATTCTCTAGATGATTTTGCACCATAGGAAAGGTATTCTTCTGTAGATGAGGGAGTTTTTATTGTTTCAAAATTGATTGAAAATTACGGCCAAAATCCTCGTTTAAATATTTTCTTACTTGGGTATAGTTGTTGATTAGTTGGGATTTAGTTTTATTTCGTATCTGAAATTAAACCTTGTAATAAAGATAATTGTGATGAGGAAGAAACAAATGATTAAAACGGTTAAGACAATGAAGATTCCCCTGAATTTAAGATAAAGACACAAATTAAACCAATGAGAAATATATAATAACTGAGGTAACTTAAAAGGTTAGAAAATTTATTGAAATTTTTCGATAGGAATCGATATAATTAAGTTATCGAAAGTTGTCAAGTTACCGAAACTTATCGAGTCTTCTTATTTTATTGTTATTGAAATATATCGGATTATCCATGTGTATTAAGTTATCACAACGTATCGAATTATTCAAATTGATCAATGTTTATTGCATTGTCAAAATATATACACAGAATCTGAGTTGTCGAAATTTACAAATTGTTATCGAGCTATGAAAACTTATAAGATTTTCGCAATTAGTAAAGTTATTAAAATTTATGAAGTTATCGATGTTTATCGAATTATCATTATTTATAGAGTTAACCCAATTTATCGAGTTATCGTAATGTATCGAGTTTTTTCAACTTATATAGTTATCGATATTTATTGATTTACTTAAATTTGTCGATTTATCGAATGGAATTTTTTGGAACTTTTAAAATATATATATTTCAAGTTATCGAAATTTCAGGGTTATATAAGTTAATCGAGTTATCACTGCTTAACGAATTTTATCGTGTTACCAGAGTGTAACGAGTTGCCCATACCTTTCGAAAGAAGTCCAGTTATCGATTAATATCTAGATATATATATTTTTGAGCTATCGAAATTTATAAAGCCTTAGAAGCGCACAGTTTTCGAAAACTATCGAAATTGTTCGAGTTATCTGTTGAGTTATCGGATTTTAGCGTTTCTAAAGGTCCTAAAATTGTCGATATGTATCAAGTTAGCGAAATTTATCGACAAACTGGAATGTATCGGGTCAATTCCCAGTTTTTCCAAAGTTCTCCAAAAACTTTCGGGCTCTTAAAAATCTAGAAAAACTGTCGAGTTTCGAGCCGAAAGCTTCTGTGGCTAGAGCTAAATTTTGTGGGTTGTATAATATTTGTTACGATTTATTATGCAAGCTTTTTCAAGTAAAGATAAATAAAAAATTTGGAGTCACAAAAACTAAAGGGCAGCCAACTTGATATACTTCAGATATTCATTGTTAAATAGCATAACAATAATTTTTGTGTATAAAAAATTGGATTTCTTGTTTTAAAGAGATATAATATTTTATTTGAATCTATTTAGCTTAAATTTTGAATGGTGTTTGGTAAGCTGTACTTTTTCTTCCTTCTCTGCTATTACGAAAAAATATATTTATTCAATGAAATACCTCAGACAGTTTGCCGTTTTGCATTTACGTTTACGATACCGGTTACGATAACCTATGCGAGTACTTTTAACTACGAATACGGTAACGATTACCATTGCAAATAAGGCAACCATTACGTCTACGTTAGTGTTTACGTTTACGTCAGTGTTTACATTTGCGTTTACGTTTACGATTACAATTGCGCTTACGATAACAATTACAAGTATGATAACGATAACGAATGATATTATCATCACCATTACGATTACGGCTACTATTAAGGGTACGATTAAGATTACGGTTACGATTACGGTTGCTATTAAGCTTACGATTACTATTACTTTACGATTACGATTTTGATGCCGCTTTCGATTTCGATTACTTTACAGGTTTACAATTACGACTTCGATTACAATTACAAGTACGATTTACATTTACGTTTAAGAAGTCCTACAGGGTTACGCTACGGCCAAGCGAGTAACATGCGATCATACACCGAGTTCGGCTTGTTGGCAGAGCTTAAATTAAATTATTACTATGATCAATCGATTTTTTATTCATACATTTTCATACATATTTGGTGGTTTCAAATTTTTTGTTTTCATAATTTTTTTCTTATTTTATTATTTTTTTTATATTATTCTTGTATTTATTTACCGCTCGACAACAGCAACCTGTTCGCTGGCGCTTATTCTTTCAGCACGTTTAATAATTTTGCGAGGGCTTTACTTGTACATACATACATATATATGTGCATACAATATGTGTTCGTTAATCACCTTTTTTTCTCAATTTCGATCTACACATGTATGTATGTATGTGTTTGCGAATTATTACAGCATATTTGCTTTCCGCTCGAGCTTACCAATTTCGTAGTAAATCCATTGATGGCGTCGTCAGTGCAGCGATTGACAGCTACATACCCGGCCATTGACGCCTTTGTTGGCCGAGTGGTTTGTGACAGTGCAGGCGTTAAGGGAGGAGGCGTCGCCGGCAGCGGTAATAAAGCTAATACGCGTACCGTTGGCGTTGTCAACACTTTATTCTTTGTTAACTTTAATAGTTTTTGACATTTTACTTAGACGTTCGCTCAATTTTGATGCGGTCATTGCTATTTTTATTTAGCTGAAATAAATAGCGAGTGGTTTTTGTGTTTTGGAAGCGGTTGCTCGATGCAGAATTGCGGTGATATGAAGGCAGTTGCAATTCGCTTTTTGTTCATATCGACGCTTATTTAAGCAGGCTAGCTTATAATTTTCCACGGATGTACAAATTTTGATTGCTCTCGCTTTAAAAATTGTTAAGTCGATTAATCGTCCTAATGCAAAGGGGATGTTCGGAGCGAATTTGGGAACATGGAAAAAATCAGTCATCTTTATGTGATACAATACTTTCATCCGAAAGGTCCAAGTCCAACCGATATCAAAAGCTAGAGGAATTCTGTTCTTGGGTGTTTTCCTTTTCCTCTGTAACAGTTAAATAAATGAAAAATCGAAAATTCGTCTCTTCTGACGAAGCGTATTTTCATCTGAGGATCGAAAAACCCACACGTGGCCATCGAGAAGCCAAAGCAGCCTCAGAGAGTAATAGTTGTGTGTGGATTTTGTAGCGGTGACATCACTGGCTTCTTTTTCTTTGAAAATTCTGAAAATGTTTGTGTCCCGAAATTAAAAAAATTAACTTGAAAAATCTGTGGTTTCAGCAGGAGAGCGTGCCATGCAACACAGCCTATGCTGCAGTCGATCTTTTGAGTGCCTAATTGGTTAAACGTGTTATTAGCCGTCTCGGCGATGTCAATTGGCCACCTTTGAGCTACAGTTCGGTGACCTTTGGCTTTTCCTATGGTCTCATTAAAGACCTTTGTATGCGAATAATTCATTAGCTTTCAGTCTCTTAAGACAAATATCGCGCAAGCCATGAGTGAGATAGAGCAAAAAATCTTCCCCAAAGTCTTGTAAAACTGAGTTAGCAGGATGCGCTACTACGAAGCCAACCGAGGCAGACACATGAGAATGATTGATCTTACGAATAAACCAATAACATACCGAAACATATTTTTTTTTTATTCTTTTTTTAAGAAACCATTACATGGTGAAGAAGATAGAGGAAATTTTCGCTTAGTCTAGGGACACAACGGAATTCAAAAAAAAAATTGGAAGCGGGCGAATGTACTAGAAAGGTCTCTGAGATACTTTTAAGTGTAAGTGGTTCAAATAATAGAGTCTCTCCTTACACTTCTGTCTTCCCGAGTAGATAGTTGAGTTAAACTAAACTTACGGCTCTTTGGCTACTGCTCGATGAACGAAGAAAACGGATCTTGCTAAAAGCTCTCGCGAAAGAAAGCTCTCACTGAAATCATGTCCGAAGCTTTCCGTGAAGATTTCGGTAGAAGCTGTACATTTAGAGCTTCCTACGCGGAGACCGCTAAGGGAATACCCGATTAAAGAGTCCACTAGGCTGCTTTGGAAAATGAGACTGCTTCAAAGGCATGTCGATGCAAGTCCGCAGAAATCCTCGCTGGTGCATGAAAATGGTTTCATGTGGCCTTCAGGTGAATTCTTTCTCCAAATAAAATATTTTAGTATGTAGCTTTTTATTCTATTTTTTAAAGATATTTTTGCCGTTTTGAGAACTCACCAAGATAACGTTCATCACTCCACCTAATAGTTTTTTTTTTTTTTAATTTAGTAAACTATTGTTCCTTTCAAAAACATAAAAATTACCTGACTTAAAAATATTATTCGTGCTACATAGTTTTAACATAAAGTGTACACGACTTTGTAAGCGTAAATATGTGTATACATACATATATACATATCAAGCAATCACCAGCTGTCAGTGCGTATAAGCAATTACCAATTGTCACTAATTAATACGCGCGCAGAAAGCGGAGACAGAAAAGCAAATGCGCACGCACGCACACGCTCTCCCAAATGCCAACACAAGGCAAGGCACAAAAGACTTAAGCTACGAACTTGCAAAAGATGTCACCGCGTAACTAGTAAGTGGAAAACAACAATGATAAAAAATGCCGAAAAACATGTTGTCACGACTTCTTCCACTACTTTTTCGGCATGGTTGACATGCAAAGTAATGCGCACCCCACCTTGCCTCCTTGCCTCCCCAACACGCTGCAGCTGCCCCCTTAAACCAAGTGACACACTGCCAACCTTAAAAGTAAATATCACGCCTTCAATCGCGGCCACCACTTGTTATTGATTTTTTGGTTGTTGAATTTTTCTTCTTTTTTTGTTGTTGTTGTTGTTATGCCACACTGACCACAGCGGCTACTGTGGCACTGCTTCCTGCTGGCTACAATTGCTGCTGTTGTTGCTGTTGGTGGTTGGACTTGTAGCACTCGTTGTTGCGTGCCGTCTCGTGCACTACTCAACCGCTGCGTCGTCGGTGCGCGCTGATCTTCTTCAACCTTACGGTAAATTTCAATTTGATTTGAACAAATCGACACGATTTGCATTGCCACATTCGATCGCATGCCACATTTCTTTCGCCTTTCTTTCAGTTCGTGCGCGCGGGGTGGCTTACGAACGCTTTCGCCTTTGAGTGGCCGCTGGCTGGTTGGTTGGCTGGTTGGCCGGCTGGCTGGCATGCAAAGCGCTACTGCCATCTTCGCCTATAGCATTGTTTGTAGTTATTTATTTACTTAGCTCGTTTTTTTTTGCTTTCAGTTTGCCATCGATTTGTTTTCGACAATCAATTTGGTAAAGCGGTAAATCCCATATATCAGCCATGCCCAGTTGATATGTGTGCGTGCGTGCATGCGCGGCACATTTCAATGCTCACTCGTCGACTTGTCGCTGACTGCGCTGCTGTGGCGTTGCGCTTAATTTCACCGTACATGCAAAGTCACACCAAAAACTTAGCAGCAAACTAAACTATTTACAACAACACTATTCACATGCCTTCACTTCACCTGAGCTAGCTGGTTGGTTGTCTGGCGTTGTCACTTTGCCGCCATATTTGGCCAAATTCAAGTGCCATTAACACATTTCCGTGTGTGTTGTTGCCGCAGCAGTGGTCGCTTGGCATTTGCACGCATTTTCTGTGTTCACTTGTAAATTTGTCACTGCCTCGCCGCATTGCACGGCTGCCATTTCTTAAGCTTGTACCATTTACCTTGGCATTTGGCTTACCGCAGCACTGCTGCTAGCTTTGCTGTGTGTGCAAATGTGTATGTATCATCCTTTGCTTACTTTCGTCGGCTTCTTGCCTTTGCATAAGTGGCAAAGAAATTTGTCAAGTGCCCTTGTAGTTAAAATTGCTCTCTTTTTTGTTTACCATTCTACTCTTACCTCCTTAAAATTGGTTCACATAACAACAAGTCACTGCTTCACTTACCTATGTATATAAAAGTGGCAACCTGTCGACAATTGTTGTTGCTTTAATTGGTTTATTGCCCACTTTTTTGTGCTTACTTAATTCGATATAACCTTTGGCAAGTGTGAAATGTTAACCATTTTTCGATCGCCACCACTCGACAGTGTGAAGTTATTAACCCAGTAAACAAATTGCTGGCATTTACGTTGCGCTCATTAGGGACACTCTTTATTTGGCTTTGTTGTGTTTACTCTTTGCATTTGTTTAATCGTGTTTTTGTGTCTTCGCGTGTATGTACTACGTGTACACAATATTCGTTTGATATTCGAGTGTTTTAGTTAGCTTAAAAAAAGATCGCTTTACGTTTGACTTTTTTGGTTAAATAAAATCCCGTTTATATGGATTTAAGTTTTTGGATTTTGTTGTCATCACATAGAAAAAAGGCAACAATCAAATATTGGTTTTGCTATTTGGATTAAAAACCATGGTCATTGCCATTACAATTAGCATTACAGTTAGCATTACCATTACCACTACTATTACTATTGCTATTAACCTTACCATAGCCATTACCACTGCCGTTTCCAATACAATTACGATTGCTATTACTATTACTATTACTATTACCCTTACCATTATCGTAACCATTACCAATTCCATGGCCATTGACATTACTATTATCATAACTGTTGCCATTACCATTACTATTGCCATTACTACTATCATTATCAGTACCATTACCATCACCATTACCATTAGCATTATTATTGCCATTGCCATTACTATTATCATTATCAGTATCATTACCATCACCATTACTATTCCTATTACAGATAAACGTTACCATTACGATTATCATTACCATTACCAATAATATTACCATTATCATTCCTATAATCTCAACCTTATCACTACCATTGCCAAGATACCTGCCATTACCACTTCCATTACCAGTATAATTACCATTAACATCGCCATTACCAACGCAATTACCACTGTCATTACCATTACCATTACGACTACCATTACCAACAATATGACCATTACCATTACCATTGCAATTACTTCATCATTATTATTACTTATACCATGGCCACTATCACAGCCATTACTATTTGCAATGACAGGAAAACGTATTCCGAGCATAGTCAGCTCATATGATCTCACCATACTTAATACTGCCTGCCTATTACAAATATCGTAAAAGTAGAAAAAAATGCGGGATAGGGAAATTTACATACAGGCCTTCGAAAGCAAGAGCTTTGTATTAAAATAAACTTATTTCATATGGTAAAGGTAATATACTTTGCAATTAACTTCCTGAAAATATTCCAACTTCCATTTTATAGGTTCGAGGAAACACTGGCTGAAAGTTATGAATCTATAGGTATAAAGGAGGGCAATGTGAAGTCAGTGACTTCTTTAACGAAGGATATATTTTTCGAAAAAAAATATCGTTTTATTTCTCAACATAGTCTCCTTTTAGCTCAATGCATTTGGTCCGGCGTTTTTCAAATTTATTTAATATAGGAAAAGTATACATTTAAGAAATCTAATTTTATAATTCTCATTTAATGTATACCAAAATCCAATGCAAATTCTCAGCCTATTCCTAAAGAAAGCAACCAGCTGAAATGAAATTTCTATTCACACTTCTTTTTTCTTTTATCTATCGGTGTTTGTTATTTATTCAATCTTTTAAAAGTCGTTGCCATGTACCGTGAGTTTTGATTTCAATTTTCAATTCCTGTTAAGTGTAACAGCTACATATTTGTTGTCTAAAAATTGCAATTGTATTGCAACAAATTTTGGTGTGTACTAATACTCGAAGATGTATTCACTTTCTCTACTAAAAATGAATTCAAACTTTCTGCTCATTAAATCAGTAACGCCTAATAGTCTTTCCACTTGCAATCTTCTCATTTTAAAAGTGTCAAAAATGTCACTACACAAAGCGACATTTTATACATACACACATAGTTATTAGGGAAAACATATATATTTTCGCATGTATGTATGTAAATACGAAGTATGAAGATTGCAATCGAATGCAATATTTCGTATTACACTGGCAAAGCAGGATGCGCCAAGAAGCCGCGCCCAATTAGCGAAATACAAATTGGCACACAAATATGCACAATTCATATACATACACACATATATACATATATATGGGTAGAAAACTTGTAGTGATACAACAGTTTTGTATTCATACAGGCTAGAGAGTAATTAAACGAGTGGAAATATTAATTTTTCCTAAATTAAAGAAGCTTGTACTGTATTCACAGAGGAAATCGAAAAATCTGAAAAATTATTACCAAAGTCGTTGGCCGATACAATTAGGGTATTCACAACGTTGTCGTAAGTGTCGCATTGTTGCATGTCGTAAACTTTAAATGCCTAAAAAATGTAGAAAGGGTGTTCGCAAAGTACCATCAAAGTCATATTATGCATTTTTGCAGTGTTAAAAAATAGTTGGTTGTGGTTTCAAGTTATCTAAACATTTATTTAAGCTTTTAAAGTATAAAGTAAAGTAAAGTAAAATATAAAGCTTGTTGAGTAGCCATACGCCAACAGACTCACAAATTTAAGTAGCTCATTACTAAATCTCTACTTTAGTTAGCTTCCCAGGTATTTGCTGCCTACAGCGCTGCTTAACTTTAAAAATCAAGCTTAATGACGTAATTCATTAGGCTCAGCTTGATTCACTGAGTCAATTCACCAAAACCGACTGTGTTATTTAGATCTGTAGCAGAAGTTCCCTTTCGGACTTCACGATTCCAAGCCTGGTATCATCGTTCTTGGCAAAATCCTTCAAGTACTTGGGCTGAGATGAACTATTGGGGGAACGATTTTATTAAGCACATTTTCATTAAACAGGCTGTATGACTTCGAAAAAAGGTCTGGATAATTTAAAACCTTACAGATTGGTGTAGGGGTAGTTATATTTTCCTAGACATATTTTCCTTTTGATTCTATTACCATCAACTGAACAATTGATAACAACAGTCCATCTAAAAAATTTAACTAAGCTCAACCTTTTTTTTATTGTTGTGGATCTATAGGTAGTAAACAGCAAACCTCGACTACTAAATATTATTATTATTGGAACTTTCATGTGAAATCTTTTGATACCACACAGGATACACAGGATAGTAACATTCGGTTTCGTGACTCTTTTATTGTTTTTTGGGTCGAAATTCTATCGCCTTTTGTGTCTGATAAGCATCCTTTGCATGATTTACATGTACGGCACCTCACATTAGGAACGGAAAAATAAAAAAAAAAGTTCCTTTTTATTAATGATTTATATGTAAAAGGGCCTGATCTTTCGATTGAGATAACTAAAAATAATATTAAAAAGGACCATCATTAAGAAAAATTACAATTAAATTTTCGTTTAGAATTTTCACCATGAAAATGGAAAATTTTTGGAAAACACATAGCAATACCGGATAGCCCGTACAAAAATCTATAGAAATCATACTTTTCAAATTATTTGTACCCATTTTCTGTGTGCTTTCTAGCTAGTCGAAGAGTAGCATGTTTTGCGCCGCTCAGCGCGCCTGGGCCATTGGACGTGAATCGCCCCGCGTTTAAAATCAATAAAATAAAAATGTGGATAGACCGAAGGTTCGATTAATCCATCAACCATTATCTCGTTAATTGAAAATCGGAAAAAACTTTTCTGACCACAATTTCGAGTTTATTTATCTACCCAATTCGGAAAAAATATTTATTGGTTTGAAATGGTTTAAGATCAACACTGAGTCAAACTATTAAGTCTTGCAATTCTTCCAATGGAAAGTGAAACTGAGAGGAAGTGAGATCTGATAAATGTGGTCTAAAACCTTTCAATAAAAAAAAATTTGGGTGAAACGAAGTTCCCCGGGTCAGCTAGTATTGAGTATATGAGGCCAAACCCGAAAACGCTCTGAATATTTTTTACACTGGCATCCCCAAACAAATTTCCAAAATTAATGCATATTGCAGAATGGTGAGTAACAAATTGATGCTAGACAGTTCACAGAGACAAAAAGAAAACCGATTTCCATATTATAAATGTGTCTCACTGTAGTTGTATGTATTTTGGTTTTGACGCACTGTCAGTACGCGCAACATCAAGTGTAAATGGAAATGAGGCAGCAGCAGCGCGTTCAACGAAATGAAGTGTTCGCGCAACATACAGTACACTTGTCTCAGCTGCAGCAAAACTTAAAAACAAACAATCAAAAGAAAAACAAAAACCAGCGTAGAGACAAACAATAATACAACAACTAAAAAAAAAACTACAACAATACCAACAGCGCCGAATGCAACTCGTCAACGCCAACGCGCGATTTGTCTGCAACTACGGACATACATATGTACATTCATTCATATCAAAATGCTGGTTTCCACAACAACAACAACAATAACAACTGTTTGCATTTCAACAAGCGCGCGCGCAGCATGCAACACTGCCTGATGAGACGCCTCTTCACAAATGCTGCACTGCATTGACTCTACCAGCATCTCGCTCCCCCATAACCGCTTCGCTTACCACCGTCCTCGCCGTTTTTCTTAACTCCTGGTCGCGCCAAAATCAAGTCAAAACGTCAATTCGAAAGGGTGCTGCGTCTGTGTTGTTGTTGTAAGTTATTATTATTATTGTTGTTGTTATTGTTCACTTAACTTTGGTTGCGTTTGCGGCAGTGCCCCTAATTGAATTCGTCGGCTTAAATAATTCAGCCGCAGGGCTTCAAGCCAACGAGCAAAGTCAAAAAAATATTGCAAATAAATTTAAGTTTCAAGTAAATCCCGCAAAAAGATTTTACTTTTAGGTGCTGCCTTTTTACTTTTTTCGATTTTTCTTCTTTTTTTTTGGAGCGCGCTCTCAGCCACATCCTGCGATTTTTGAGGCGCTTGTGATGCGTTATTGTTTATTTTCGTAGAGATATATTTTTTTACTGCAAGCCAACATTGCCATTCCTCATTTTTATATATTTTTTTTTGTAATGTAACTTCTTCCACGCTTAAATGCCTTTTTTCGGGACAATTGATTTTTTCGCAACCTCCCACTCAAAAGTGTGGCTTGCCCACAAGCAGGTGGCGGTGGTCCGAGGTTTCGTCACGGATTTTGCTTTTAATTTATTTGTACTTTAATGAAAGGGTACCCTGACAAAAGAGTTAATTTATGTAACCTCGGAGATAACTCTGACAAATATAAGTATCAGGTGCTCGTATCCAACGGCATAGTAGTCACACTCCTCTAACCCGGTTAAGAACTCGTCCACCATGAGCAAGGCAAGGAAAAAATACACAACCTTGTAGGCGTATTTTGTGGCTCGAATACTCACGAAAGTATTGTTTAAAGATGATGGAATATAAATAAAATTTGTTTTCTATTCAGGAATTCTAGAACTACTGAAAAGCTACTCAGAATAGTTTTAATTATTTTTTACATAAAATTTGTTCGACTTTTAAGAAACATTTTTTTTTACCCAATTTTTTTGCACCTCTTTTTCGAGAATATTTAAACTATTGAAAAGCTACTCAGAAGAGCTTTTAGTTTTTTTTTTTCAATTATTTAGGCTTTTAAAAAAAATCTTTCTGCCTTATTTTCAGAACTATGAAAATACTTGCCAAAACTGTTTGTATCATTTGTTTACATTTAATTTGTTCGACTTTTGGAAAAAAAAATTCTCGACGTAATTTCGCAGAACGTTTTTATCTCTTTGGGATTCAAGAAATGTTGAATAGCCAGTCAGAAATACTTTAACTTTGTTCAAACCTAAATTTTTCCGACTTTTCGGAAACATTTTTTTTTTTGCAAAATTTTCTAGAATTTTTTTCTTCAATATCTCTAAAACTTCAGAACAGTTTGAATTTTTTTAACATTAAATTTTTTGCCAAATTTTTTAGAACTCTTTTTTTCCTCAAGATCTCAAAGACTTCAGAACATTTTAAATTTTTTTTAACATTAAATTTTTTCCACCTTTTGAAGAAAAAATTTTTGGGCCTAATTTTTCATAACTTATATTTCTAGGAATATTAAAAAGCAACTCAAAACAGTTTGTATTATTTTTTCAATATTAAATTTTTCGACTTTTTGAAAAAAAAAATTTCGACTAAATTTTCCAGAACGTTTTTTTCCATCTCATGAACTCGAGAACTATTGAAAGACTACTCACAACAGTTACTTATTTGCTTTTTTGCGACATGTCATTTGCTGCGTGAATATTTTTGTTTGGTTGAGTAAATGGAAATATATGTAGGTAATCCTGGATTGGTTGAACCATACACTGTTATTAATAATTATTCCAGATTTTCCTATTTCCTTAAGAATTTCGGCACTGATTATGGCTTTGGTATCGTTTTAAAGGGTATTATAAAAAAAAACTTATACAAGTTTGAAGCTCCGTTTTTTATACAAGAAGGTGTGGAAAATTTCAAGACATGAATTTTTGAACTTTGAAAAAAATTTTTTGGAAACTTAAAGTTTTATAATTTAAAATAAAAATATTTTTATTTTATTTAGATTTATTTTTAATTTAGAGTTTGCCAAAAAAAAATTTTAAGTTCAAAAATTCATTTAAAATAAAAATGTTTAGGAAATTTCAGGATCTTTTAAAGTTAAGTTTTTGCTTTTGCGATTTTTAAATTTCAAAATTTTCTAATACCTGCTTTAATCGAGAGCATTATAAGTTTTTTAACTATGACAGTTTGCGATATTCAAAAAATAAATGATGCGGTCGCACATCAAATCAATCTGCAAACATCGGACTATATACATCCCACAGCCCAAAAGTACGGCAATACACACAAAAAAAAATACATATAGACACATTAACATTCACAGGTTGTGCGATCACCTGGCGATCGCCTGAGGCCATGATTTGGTATGGAACACAGGTTGGTGTTGTGTGTGTGTGTTTGTGTGCGATGGTGCAGAGTGGAGTGGGCTATGCTTGACGCATGCGGCCAGGCCTATTTAATTCAATTCAATTCGAAGTACGCGCTAAAACGATAAAAACCACAACACTAACAACAACCGACAATACTCAAAATATCCAACAACAATTTGTTGGTTGTTGCCGGCATTGTCGTCGACGCATCACTCTGATGCCGTAATAAATACATTTGGTGCATTTTTAATGTCCTCCTCCCATATCTGTTTTTGGAGTAATTTGTGCGCAAGCGCGCATTACTGCAGGCGGAATTTTTTTCATTTCAAAATTTTTGCCTTTGTTTTTTTTGTTATTTTTTACATACATATGTACGTGTGTATGCGCGCTTTCGTATGTCTTGCTTTCTTTCTTTTATAACACTTTAAAACCCACTTCCTTCGCATCTTCAGAGCAGCTCCAAAGCTGTCATTCCTTATTTGTTTGTACGCATGCGTGTATGTATGTAGATATGTTTGTATGCAACTCCAAGCCCTTTCTTGCATCGCGACGCGTCAACATGCAACAACGTGGCAATAAATATTTTTAAATCTACAAACAAATAAATTTAGTGATTTGCCAGCGATGCGGGGAAGCCATCACAACTACTAAGTAAAGCCAGCAATGCTAAAAGGGGAAAAAGAGCAGACAGAACAAAAAAGGAGTAAGCGAGTAAATATGGCTGCAGGCGCAGCGAAATCACAGCCAAATCACAACGCATTGGATTGCATCGCATCGCATCGCATTGCCACATTCGTTCGTACATTTATGCAACATGCCACATAAATTGGTAAATTGTTTTTGGCAGCTCTTGCTCTTGCAGCGGCTCAACGGGATGGCTACAACAACAATTATGTGAGGCATTGCATTATATATATATATAAAAAAGAAAATAATAATAAAACAAGCTATCACAACAACAACAACAACAACAGCCCAACAGTTATTGCGCGGCAGTCAAATTTGGGTCAACTCAGCGTGGAAGTAAGAAATTCAAAGTAGGTGATGAGCGACACAGATGATGTGATAAAGTTCACATCAATGATGGTGTGCTTGTGTGTAAGACAATGAGACTGTGAGTTTGTAATATTATTTTCGTTTGGCTTAAATGGTTATGCAGAGCTAGACTTTTTGCTTTTAACATTTTTAGTTGTGGCAGGTTAATTGTTTTGGTAGCTTGGACTAGTTAGTAGGTTAATTAGTGTTTATGAGTAAATTTGTGAAAAATAAATAAACCGCAATTGCAGTTTTGGTGACATGATTCTAAGTATATGTTTTTTTAGCCGGGAGTACTGAGATATTTATTACTCCGATCTTTGCGTTCCTGATAAAATTCTAAAAATTCGAATACCGAATTTCCACTAGGCTCAAAGGTTTGCCACGGAATGACTATGCATCCTACTGATAAATACCAGAGCCATGGACCTACAAATGTCGGAGGCCAGTTAAGGGCTCTCAACCATAGCAACTAGTGGCGGATCCAGCGGGG
>NW_016170784.1:14650-15344 GCF_001687245.7 Rhagoletis zephyria
TGGAACCGCCCCTAATAGCAACAATAAGGTAAAATGGGACTTCTCGACCGAGAGATCCAGAAAGTATGTAGTGCTTAGAAACGACATCGACTATCTTTGCAATACACAATCACAGGATCTGGTAGCGGTACTGAGACAAAAAAAGCCAGTGGAAACAATACGGAATCGTCTTTGCTGCAGCTCACTTCATGGTACACGACAACAGCATCCCTTCCAATGAGATGCAGAAGCTCGTGGAGTACTGCCGGAAAAGGAACCTTCCGCTGATAAGCGATTATGACTCGCCATAACGAGAAGTGGGGCAGTGTGGATACGAACCACAGAGTTGAGTCTTTACTTGATTACATAATAACTGCAGAACTTAATATTCACAATGTTGGCCACAAACCAACATATGTATGTCACCAGAGCCAGAGAAGAGGTCCTTGACATCACGCTAAGCAATAGATCGTTCAGTTCTATGGTCGCTATGTGGCGGGTCTTGCCGAAACCATCCATATCCAAACGCAGAATTATTCAATTGAAGCTAATGGCCCAAGCCAGGGAAATTAGATCCAAGAGGAACGCCAGGAAGATCAACTGGGAACATTTCAGCAACACGCTTAGCATTAATCTGCCTAGACTACATAGAGAGTGGGAACCGAAAAGCAGCCCATTTGGAGTTGGAGGCCAGAGTCAGCATGCCTAATGGCAT
>NW_016170785.1:0-15342 GCF_001687245.7 Rhagoletis zephyria
TCTGTGCACCATGCAAGGGCTTTGCAAGACTCAGAGAATACCCCTATTCGCTTATTTAAAGTATTTTTTGCAGAATATATTCAGTATTAAAAAAACTTTCAATTTAAAAAGAATTTGTTGGTGCTTCACTTTATATTCGTAATTGTTTTATTAAATATCTGGAGACGATCATTTGATTATATTTGCGATCCAAGTATGTACTTTAAAAAAATATTTCAAAAGCTTCGTACCATCTACATGCATAAGTACATATATTTTTACTTTGGTATCTATATTTTAGTATCCATGACACTCAATTGTACTCTAGCTTTTTAATAGTGCAAAAATTTTTAGAACGGTTCATTAATTCCAGAGATTCCCAGCGACATACAAATACACACCCAAGTAGGTCTTTACGCTTTAAGAGTAAAAAAAGTTACTGTGCACACTGCCTGCTGTCTATGAAGTTTATTTCCTCTTACCAAATAAAATTTGGCCATCCCTTCGATTGAAATTAGCCAGTACCATCATCCGGGCGCCACATAAAGCTAGTGCCATAATTTTACTTCTACATATGTACAATGATTTACGATAGGCAAATTGAAATTCAAAAGGAAGTTCAAATATAGCCAAACGAAGTGGCGATGCCTAACAATAATAATTCCATAAACAAAAAGGCGTGGCACCAACAATACCACTGCCATTACCACAAACTGTATTACTGCTGCAAATGTACCCAGCTTTGCACCTATGTACATATGTACAGTGGCGGTCAAAAGTGGATAAATGGTTTTAATATTTACAATATTTTTCAAGCTAAAATTTTTATGATATTTGTTTATAAAATATTTTTCATGCTTTGACAAAAACTATATAAATCACATTTTTAACATTTATACAGAACTTAGAAAACTCCAAAATTTTTATCTAAATTTCGAGCATTTCGAGGATTTTTAGAAATTTTTTGGGTATGCAGTTAGCAAGCTTATAAAATTCTAGTAAAATATAAATTCGCATTGATTTTTAATTTTTTTTTTTTGCTGACGGCTTTTACGATTTTTTCACATAAAAAGGGAAAATTAGGAAAATTGGCGTTGACTTTTTTATTTTTTTTTGCAAACGCACATTATGCACATTTATATGGAAAAAAGACCAAACGCTGTCAACAAAGAAAAAAAAAAATATTAGCGATTTTTTAGGCGCTCTTAACTTGCACAGATTTTACTCTAATATTATAAGCTTGTTAACTACAAATCCAAAAAATGTCTAAAAATTCTGGTTAAAAATTCCGAAATTTGGATAAAAATGTGTGCAGTTTTTCTAAGTTCTGTAAAAAGTTTGAAAGTGTGATCTATACAGTTTTTTTTTTTAAAGCATGAAATATGTAAAAATCTAAAAAAAAATTAGCTTGAAAAACATTGTAAATATTGACAACGAAACACCATTCATTCATTTTTGACCGCCACTGTACATACATATGCATGTGTGTGAGTACACGTTATGTCGTCTGGGTGGTTTGTCGACGACGAACAGACATTTTGGTAAATTTATGATACGAAGGAGCAATGCATCTTCGCATGCGACTTGAAGCTTAAAATGAATCAGCTACCCATTGCTGCATGCATGGAGGCTACGGCATAGCCTCTCGATTTGTTATACCTATTGGTTTTAGGCGAATTTCTAATCGCTCCCTCTCTCTGTATCTCTGTCCTCGTCACTATACTACCCTTATGCGTGATAACAGATTTAGGAGTGGGTGGTGGGAGAAATAACCGGCCGCCGACAGGCAGGTGCCGCCAACTGATCTCAGCTGGACGTTTGCTACTAACTTGTCGTAGTCATGATTAATGGCAGCAGAACTGATAAATCAATTTTGCCGCCTCGAAGCAAAAATTTGCAGGAATGTGTGGCTACAAATATACAAACACACATACTAAATATGTGTATCGTTTTTCTGGATTATACTACATATGTACATATATGCAAGCTGACTTTTAGAGGTTAAATAATGAAATTTACATAGTTAAATTCGAAACTGACGGAAATGATGAATACGGCCATTTCAAATTTAACATAAGTAGCTGTTGCACGCTGTCCCACAATTAGGCTTGAATTTTGTTAATAGCCCATTTGCATACTAAATCTAACGAAAATGGGTAGCGAAAATGAAAAAAACAGACGTCAAACTAATTTCCTTATAAGCTCACATTTTCTTGCTCGATTAGCAAAAATAAAGTACCCTTTTGAAGAATAATACATCAAGATGTCTATCTGCCTTACGACCCTTATAGGTTATCATACAAAATGTCTTTTAAAACATCGAATTTTAATTTTCAAAACTACATAGACTAAACCATATTCAGTAAAATATTTAAGACACACAATGGTCCTAGAAACTCTGCCGAATAATCTGCGAAAACCAAGTTATATGTGAACATTATCCTACATACTATGTTACAAACATTGCTACGTAAGAATCCCAGAGATGAGCGAATGGAAAGGTGCCAAAGACCCAAACTGAACGTTGACGAATATCAAAACAGATGATTCCAAACAAAAATGGGGAGTGTGCCGTCAGTTGCACTTCATCGTATTCGCACGAAACTTCAGTGTTTGCTTACCGGAGCGCTTAAGGGTCCTTCAAGCAGAACTAAATACCATAATGGAGGTCATTAGTTGGATCATAGCTTCCGTTCCTGCAGAGTGGCCAATCACTGCATATTCTGACAGCCAGGCTACTATCAAAAAAGCAAAGACCAAAGTAGCCATAGAATGCTGAAGGACTCTCAATGTTCTTTGGCCGTTGTATGGGTCCCCGAGCACTGGAAATTCCTGGCAACTGCTTAGCCGAGGAGCTTACAAGAATACGGATGGAAATATCTGTAGTATATTCTGTTCAGAACGTGGACCGAAAACTCTCCTCATCGAGGAGGTAGTTATATATCAGATGGACCTTCGCATCAACCTGTTAATCTACCAAACAAATATTGAAATTTTGATGAAAATTTATGCAAATCGCCTACTCGGCTTATGCGCTTCTCTCACAGACTACTAGTTAGGAATGGGAAGAGGGTACGAGAAACGAGAAAGAAGTGGAAGGCATCGAACACTATCTCTGACACTGTACCGCCCTGGCCAAGATGCCTAACCAATTATTTAGCCGACCTAAGCTGAGGGAACACTATACATTTATTTTGGTATGTAAAGCACCCTAGGATGGTCTAATTTCTCAGGGAAGTCAGTAAATAAATTACTTTCGCCGTGGTATCACAACAACATTTTTCAGCCAACGTGTGCCTCCGTGCTCGTGCACGCTAACAGTCACTTTAACCTAACCCTGCCTAGCCTTCCTTTTTTATATATCTAATACATTCATACATATAAACAAATAGAAACGGTCATGAACATCCCAAATGCAATATCGTAAATGGACTTTCACTTGCAACTGTAAAATTTACTCTAATATTAAATATACTTCTACCAATATGTGTTT
Source organism: Rhagoletis zephyria (assembly GCF_001687245.7). Classification (NCBI taxonomy): domain Eukaryota; kingdom Metazoa; phylum Arthropoda; class Insecta; order Diptera; family Tephritidae; genus Rhagoletis; species Rhagoletis zephyria. The sequence continues at coordinate 3,473 of NW_016170785.1, forward strand.
GTTTGTTTTTTTTATTGCTAACCTATCAAATACTTACGTCAATAACCATTGTAAAATATGCGCTTTGCCAGCGAATCGTTATGCGAGACGGAGACTGCGTGTTTTCTCTTTAACCGTTTCCATTTCCTGTCGTTGCGGTTGAACTTAAAATTCACAAAGCACTCCGCCGCCAATATCTTGCATGTTAACGCTACGTCGCACTTTGTAATATCCTTTTGCATTAGCTGCTCATGTAACAGTAATGAAGTTGTGTTGTTAGCGTTGAAAGGTCTTTACCACAACCTGTCCGTAAGTAAAGCGAGAATAGTAAGCGTAGGCAGAAAAGAACTGCGAAATTTATTTAGCGAATGTTTGTCACGTTTTGCAGTGGAGCTGTAGTGAAACAGGAGTTTTTTTTTTGTATACGGACGTTGAGAAAGCGCACTATCTATCAAGTGGACCGTATGAAACTTCGATGAAGTTATCTCCCCGGAACTGGTTTCGCATTTCATCAGAGAGAGGCCGTGACATACAAAATGTCTCACTCCATAACGCCATTTCCATGTTCCCGCAACCGTATTTTTTATACGGGGTTCAGGAGCATTTTGCCATCTGGGCTTCGTGGAAAGATTTCCTGCGGAGTAAAAAACAAGAGTGAATCTCAATTAATTTCAATTAAATACTTCACTCATTTCATTGGTTATAGCCTCTCAGTGTGATCGGTTAAGCCAGGCTTCGATGTTCGGGATGAGTCTGAAAGTCCAGCGACCCGAAAAAGATGCTTCGCACCGTTGTTGCATTGCGCGAGGCTTTTTTGGCGTTCGGACACGATCTCATGCTTAGAGAGAGCTCTGCCTTTACAACAGATCAACAGGCATTATATGTATACCAGCAATAACACTGGCCGCATCATGCGAAGCTCTCCGGAAAGCATTGCATACACGTATGGCACTAAGCCGGAAAATCGAGATTGAGTACATGCCCCCAAACAGGGGCCGCATACATAACTACCGATTGTGTTACCTTACTCAAGAGTTTCTTTTGAGTTTCCTTTGCCATTAACCTAGCTAAAGCACTATGGACTATAGCCGCTGTCTTACTAACCGGAGGTATGTACATTAAGGTGGTCCAAAAAGAGTAAAGGCGCAATCGAAATCCTCTCACCCCCTAGGATTGTTCTATATTGAAAAAAAGTATACCCCTATTTTTATTTTGAAATCAAAAAATATTTGGAGGTCGCTCAAAGCGCTCAAAGTTGTCCATGTATTTTTATATGGGAAAAATAAAATTTTTCGTCGAAATGGTATAGAATTCTTGAAAATCAATATTTTTATATAGTCGACACTATCGGTAATAACTATGCGATAGTTCTTTAGAAACTATCGATAACTATCGATAGTTTCCGATAATCTTTAAAACTTACAATTTGGCTTTATATTGCGCTTGGCATATTTGTAAAAAATATTTCTTCGAAAATCAGTATATCGCAAGCATAGAGCGAAAGTTTGCTAAGTCCATTATTAGAAATTTTACAGGATGAAACAACTTCTTATAATATTTTCTTCAAGAATGTTTCAAAACTTTTATTAAAATATTTTACGTGATTAAAGCAAAGCAAAGCTTCATACGAATCAAAAGGAGTCTTTGGGCATTCAGATAATTCTATTTTTTTAGAGCTATTTACTTCATTCAATATCAGATATTTACCTTTTTCAGTGCTCTTCACGAAACTATCCATATTTTTCACTAATCAAAACACCCGCTGAAACTAGAAAATGCTGGTTAATATATGCTGCCGAAATATTTTTTATTAAAAGTGCGCATGCGAAGTGACAATAAGCGATACAACAATATTGTAAAAAAAGCTATCAAAAACTATCGATAGTATTGAAAACTATCGATGGTGGTAGGATAGTCAGAAACCCTCGATAGTATCGCTTACTTATTTCAACACGACAGTAGACAATGCCAATGTGGTCGAGTCCTACAATTTAGGCTAATTTACGACCTACGCAATGAGGCTGATTATGAGTGAAGTGAATCTTCCGTATAGATCACCTTAATAAGACTACTTATTAGTACTTTTCTCCAAAATAGTGAACAAGGATATTAATTAGGATCTTATTATCAATCTTAATCTTAATCTTAACCTTATTGTCAATGTTATTCTTAATCTTAATCTCAATCTTCATTTTAAATAAATCTTAATCCTAATCTCAATCCCAACTCCAATCTTAATCTTAATCTTAATGTCAATTTGCATCTCAATCTACATCTTAATCTTAAACCCTATCTTAATCCTAATCTTAATATTCATCTTAATCTTAACCTTAATCCTAACCTTAATATTAATCTTAATTTTAATCTTCTCCTTTATCTCAATCTTTATTTTAACCTTAATCTTAATCATAATCCTATTTAATCTTAATCTCAATCTTCATCTTAGTATCAATCTTAATCTTCACCTCAATCTCAATCTTCGTCTTATTATTAATCTTTTTCTTAATGCCAATCTTAATCTTAATACCAATCTTAAACACAATCTTCATCTTAAACTTAAGCCCAATCTTAATCCTAATCTTAATCTTCATCTTAATCTTAACCTTAATCCTAATCTTAATTTTAGTCTTAATCTTAGTCTTAATCTTAATATCTATCTCAATCCTAATCTAAATCTTTATCATAATCCTAATCTTATATTAACCCTAATCTTAACCTCAATCTTAATCTTACTCTAAATATAAGACTTAGTCTTAATCTTAGTCTAAGTCGTCCCTGACCATCACCTCCCTTCTTCTGCTGCTTTTTTGTTGCATTGGAGCCTGGAATTGGAGCCCACGATTTTGACGCTTTTTCTTTAAATCGATGCTTGCGCTTACACTCAACCAAGCGCGAAGAACTTTCACTTCAAAAGTTAGTAAAATGTGGGGCTACTAAACCTTGTAGGATCTCTGGTACTGGGGCTCTCCAATTTTGAGTTTTCTCTGCAGCTTTTTTTTAATATTTGTCTCGTTGAAACTGACGTTCTTCATAGCATTTAGGGTTTCTGCTCTTCGGATTACCGATTGAGTAGGTGCAACACTCCTACAATAAAGCTCTAATACATATTTATGCGTGAATGCCAAACACGTATGTAAATATGAAAACATTCTCACAGACTTCTCTTGTTCAGCGGGTAGTGTTTTTATCCCCCCTTCCACCAACGCTGTATGTATTTTATTATTATAACTAGCCAATGCCCGCTTACTTCGCGGCGCCTAATAAGAGCTTTTGCGTTAGCCAATGCAAAAGAGCGTTTAAAAACAAAATTAGTCTGTAAAGTCAAAGTTTTTGATTTAAGTTGAAACCACTAAGGCGCAGTATCCTCCTCACACATAGGCAAATAGTAGTAACGCTGTGATACCATATGGAATACCAATCCCTTTTGGTGTCATGAGCTTTACTGATGGTCTTATTTTCACCTGTGAGATCTCTGCCAATCATGCGTAATCTTTTTGTATGATCTTACGTATGCCAATAAAAGTTCTTATAGGGAAACTCAAGAGCACAGAAGTGCATTTTCTTTATAGGAAGNAACTTACTAACAAAAGTGTGTTCATTTGCGTTGGCCATCAACAAGTTCATTTCACGGTCAATTTATTTAAAATGTTTGCTCTTGCCGTAAAACAATAAGCGGCCAAAAAGGCTACTCACACACATCCGTACTTGCATGCATACAAACGTGTACGTACATATGTATTATATGTATATGCATATTTATGTTGCAGGAGTATGTGTGCAGAACATTTTCAAGTACGCTTTCACTGAAGTACTACAAACACCTACGTAATTGGCTAACAAAGCAGTCTTTGTCCATATTTTGAAGCACCGAAGAGCTTTGCCTTTTCGCAACATTTGCCCTTCATGGAAATGCTTAATTTTTATGTTACCTTTCCGCCAGTGAATTTAAGAGTATCATACATAGTTGCCAAAGGTCAAAAGCAGCAATTTTTTTTACGTTAATACATTTTTTTTATTAGGGTAGTGAGGATATATACATTGTATTTAGGAATGTGTGTTCTGGGTTAGGCTAGCCATAAAGAAGTCTTGCATACGTTAAAATTTACTTTTTTAAAAATGGATTTCATACGAAATTTGACCCGCCGTAGTTTAATTTTTTTATCTGTTTTGTTTATTTCCCTTTAAATTCAATGAAAGGCAAATTTGGCAAGTTCAGAAGAGGCACAGAAAATTTGATAATCTATAAGTATACATATAATAAAATTGTAATAGGCCGATGTTTTGTACATCATAGATATTAAAAATAAAATAAAAAGGAGGTCTTTATTAGAACAACAACGGAAGCCAAATCAACAATTTTTTATAATTTTTGTCTGTCTGTTTGTCTGTACATATGTTTGTACTTGCATCACGCGAATGCAACTTTCACCTATACGTTGCTAAAGTTTTAGCCTAAAAACAATAATTAGAGTGTTGCCACCTGTTTGAAAATTGCAGTTTAAAAAAATGTATAGGATTAAGTAAATATTCCAATATGGCTGTCAAAAGAAAGAGATTTAAGAAGGCTTACAGCCGAAAATATTTTTGTGGAATGTTGCCACCTGTCTGAAAATATTAGTTTGATTTAATTGATAAGATAAATTAAATATTGCAACGTGGGTATCAAACTAAAGAGGTTTAGGAATTTAACTGTCAAAAATATTTTTGAGGGGCGTTGCCACCTGATTGAAAAATTTTCCTCAATTAATAAATTTATACAAAAACTAAAATATTACAATACGGATATCAAACTAAAGAGCCTTAAGTAGGTTTGCTGTCGAAAATATTTTTGTAGCATTTTTGTTTATCATTTAAAGTGATAAGATCATCGTCATTGTCACTTTTCGCTCTTTCTTCTTTCGCTATTATAAGGCAATCTTTACCGGTAGGTTTAAGAAATTTCCCATCTGATGATTGCCTAATAGGCTGTTTAGTTATAAGACTTTATTTTTTTGTTTGTTTGTTTGTAACTAATTATAATAAATAAATAAATAAATAAATATATTGAAGTAAGGAAACGAAATAAATACATACAAAGGTGCTAATATTTGTATCTTGCTTGAGGGCAGAAGGAAGCCCCTCTGGTGAATGTTGGAGCATACTGATCTATTGACGCTTGAGTATGGCTCGAAGGAGCGAAATATCTTCTACAAGTTCAAATTCCTAAAGACGAAGAAGGTTTAAAGGTTGTCATGAATCGTTCAGATTTAGGTGCTTTCTTTAAAGAAGCTCCGCAACCTTATGCTACCTGAGAGGCTAGACAAAAAATTTAACTAAGAGATGGGATGCTCATTTTTCGTATAACTCGTCCCCAGTAAGAGCCTCCGTTGGAGCAAGGCCTGATACATAGTCGTCACCAGATATGAGCGATTAACTCGTTCAAATCATTGGTTGTGGAATATTCCTGCACAGCTGTAAAAGGCTGCTGAGGTGTCGATGCGCATACGTACATACATATAAAAATCACAATCGTCAGACTTGCGAAAACCAATAAAATCTCTAATCTTTTATCTAGGCACCCAGGCAACTCATTCAGTCTTCATTTCTGCTGAAGAAGCTTGCGAGACTGATTGGCATGCACATAAGAAACGAGATTTTTCTAGATCGTTTTTGTAAAACGATGCTGTTACCATAACGATGTGTGCTTACCATAAAGCAAGGTCTGTGGAAACCGTCCTGCATACACTTTTAAATTGGAAATGAAAACCTTCATTCACAAATACTCTGCAGTTGGAGCCTTCATCGGCATTGGTTAAAATTCAAAGACGTTTTGCTTTAGGCAATAGTGAATACCTAGGCATTTAAATAGCCAGAGTAGGCCTGCTTACAACGCGGAGTCTAAGGCACGCCGTGGCGACTCCCGAAAGGTGGAAGTCGGGGTTCTTTCAACTCTGATCTAGAAGAGAAGCTGATGATCTTTGTAGAAGTCGTAGCGCTTTTCTTTAAGGGCACATTTCTGTAGACCCGTATGACTAAATAGGCGGATAATAACGGTCTTGCCGTTATAGGTGTTTGTCACTAAAAGGAACTTGGAAACTTTACATCGAGGAACGCAAAAGTGGTTTTATATTTATAACAGATTGAGTAACCCGTCCAAAGTAGTGTCTGATCTCTTTGAATTCTTAGGCTTATATATATATTTTTTTGAGCTCGCACCTGCTGGCATTTGCAGGAGATAGCTAAACTACTTAGGCTGAGAGAGCGCATAGAACGGACGACCCTCAGAGTAACTGGATGCCTAACAAGACCAGCGTCTAGACCCTCTATAAATTGTTGCCATATTCACAGTTTTAACTTTAAATCACAGTTTTAGACAAGCTAACAGTTTTCCTACATTACCTCCCTGTACAAGTTATAGTTTTGTCAAAATTCCAGATATGAAAGAATTCTCTTTTGTTTTTTTTGAAAGTACATTTTTAACTGAAAAAGACGATGCAGCTGCAGCATTTCCTCTTTTGAATAAAAAGGGGTCAACTGCTTTAGAATAATACGATTAAAAAACCATAACTTAGTTTTTTAAAGCTACAGTTTCTGTTGAAAATACAGATTTTTTGTTGGGAATTCACAGTTTCTTTCTTAAATAAAATCTGGCAACACTGACTCTACAATTACTCAAAGCTTTGATTTCGGATCTTTTCGCCTCTGAAGTAGCTCCTAAAAGCTATTTGTCTACACACATTCTCTCTAGGAATAATTGGGACGGTCGCAGTGGCTAGAGAGTGGCAGCAATGAACTTTTTCACAGATAGGTTGAAGTTTGATGAACGGGTTGACGAAAGCATCTTTCGAGCTGAGCTCTGCCATCAAAGTAAAGTTTAGGCTTTCAGACTTCTGTAGTCAAACACGCAGTAGAAACACTGCTCATTAGTTTAGCAGGTACTTAAGCAACAAGCAGGATCCTGAGATCACTGAGTATCAGGGAGTATCTGCCTTCCTCCATTAAGAAATTACGGAAATCTGCATAGTCATAAATATTTCGAAGAAAAATTTTGTTTCAATATTTAATGGCTTCTTCTTTTAATAACAAAGTAATATTTGTGGCAAGCTTTTATTACTGCCATTAAGTATTAAGCACGTCACAAATCGGAGGAGAAGCTCGGCCAAACACTAACATACTGTGTAAGCGCCAATCTATTATTATTAATCCAGTTTAAATATTTTCGCTTATATGGGCCAAAAAAAAAATGTCAAACTTAATTTACCAATTTTTAATCAAGTCAATTACGCTTATCACTTTTTACACCACATTTAATGAATAGATATACATACGTACATATGCTTGCACATTTAACTACTAAACTTATATTCAGAAGGTTATACATATTCACAAATTATTTTATGAATGCAAATTACACTTTAACGGAATTCCTTTACAAAGTAACCCAATTACCGCAAAAACTTTTTTAAATGATGTGCGATGATTACCGTATCATAAATATAAGAATGTACATACATACATATACAAACTATAAATATTTTGAAAAGATATGGAGGAGTTGGGGTGGTAAAAGTTAAAAAAAAAAGAAAGGCAACGGGGCTACTAGGTCGATTTTGCCATCAGCAGAAGCTGAGCCGATTACAGGGAAGTAAAAAAATAGTAATAAATAAGTAAGGATAAACATAAAAAAAATGTATGACATCATGGCGATCTCTAAGCCTTTTTCTTGCAAAAAGTTTAGAATTTGTGTGGCTGCCGTTTTTTTTGAAGCATAACTTTACAAGGCCCTCATATATGCGGTTTTAAAAAACTCTTTTCTTACTTTGTAATCATTTTATTTTTGCCTTGTCATTTGTTCCACAAAAACTGTAAATTTCATGAATAAAAATGAATAAAAATTACGCGTTTTGTATTTTATCTATGCTTTGTGATCATTTGTCTGGCTTTTCAAAATTTAACTAAAGATGCAAAAAGGGGTTGCCATTCAAATACACACACACATACATATATACATACATACCCATTTGTGTGTGTGTGTATATATGTATATTTAGAAAAACGGAAAGCTGTAGCATGAAAAATAATGTGAAATTTATTGCCTCGTCATTTTCGCTATTTCAACTGGCATTATTACCAAGTTAGCCCACGTTTGGCGTTTTACATAAACATAATGGAAGTTAAAAATATCGGTCATTGTGTTTAATAGCTTGTGCGAAAAAGATAATACTTATATATAAAAGCATCGTAAATATATTTAAGTATAAAATTGCAATATTTGTAAACATGGTTGCACAACATTATTTGATTATCCTTTCTTTAATATGTATCCCTTTTTTATATATGTACGCACACACGACAGCCCCCAACCGTGTCGCTAAATCTTTTGTCCTTTCGTTGCCTACCATAATTGCAAAACCGCAGCGGGTTTGTCAACGCTTCTAGTTATCCGAAGTACAGATTGAGTACAAGGTAAATATATATGTACATATAGCCTCCTTTGCTCATACACATGTATGTATGTAACAATGCTTTTGTTTCGAAAACTTTCTGCTTCCACCGCAATTAACAGAAACATAATTGATTTCTGCTCCAATAGATTAGAAACAAGATAAAGGGTTTACTACATTTAAACGCCTTTTCAAAGGTCTTCACATAATAAAATGTGTTCAGTTTTTGTGGGTGAAGACATTTGGATTTTCTTTAAAAAATGGAGATTTAACAAATTCAAAGTCTTATAAAGACTAGGAGTGCCAGTTACTGTACAAATTCGACCGTTTTTCTAGTTTTGTAAGACACTTAGAGATGTGTTCTAACTTATAAGGTGCAAAATTACCTACCGGAATATATGCTGCGTTGAAACTAAAACGTGACAAATTTTTCATATCTTTGAAGGTCTTTGGTAGGACTTCGAATTGACCAGATACATTTCACTTAGTTGATAAATATCGATAATTTGAAACATATCGATAAGTAAATGAATTCCAAAAACACGAAAATCCGATAGCTCAACAAAATTCCATAACTCTACCAATTTATATAATTCGCGATAAATCTCGATAACTTTGCGTTTTGAATGCGTGACAAATTTCGATAACTCAAAAATGTATATAATTCGATATAAATCGATAAATGGATACCTCTATAAATTTCGATAACTCGTTATTTCTTATAGCTCCATATTTTTCGAAAGCTATCGATAAATTTCGATAACTCTTTACACTCTGCTAACAGATAAAATTCTGTAACTCGATAAACTTATACCGATTTCAGTAAATCGATAAATAGCGATAACTATAAGTTAAAAGAGCTCGATGAACTACGATAACTCGATAAATTTCGTTAGCTCTATAAATAATGATAATTTAATAAATGTCTATATACACTTGATAAATTTCATTAACTTTGCGAATTTCGATTGGCTCATAAGTTTGTATAGCTCGATAGCTAGGCGTAGTTTTTACAAACTAATTTTCTGAGTCTATAAATTTCAGATAACATTGATCAGTTAGAATAATTCGATACGTTAATTCGATAAATTTCGTTAACTTGATAACTAAATTTTTTACGTCGATTCCTAATGAAAAAATTTCAATGAATTTTTATATGCTTTCAGTCATCCTAATTCTTATGTACTGTATCTCATTGTTTTCATTTTCATCTTTATCTTCAGTTTTGCCTTTACTTTTTCGTCTATATCATTATCATTTATTTCTTCATAATCACATTTATCTTTATTACAAAATTTAATTTCAAATACGAAGTAAAATACAATATGCAAAAAAACTCAAATTGAACAGGCTGCAACAACAACTATACACATATGTATACGAAAATTGTTAAACAGAAAATTTTCAACCAATTTTAAAACTATATAAACTGTTTGGTAGAATCTCCAAACGAGCGGTAGCAAAATTTATGTTAGCGTATTAATATATAGATACATATATATCCATAAATCCAACTCTTTGGCGTCCAACTATGAATTTCATTCATCGCTGCTATGAAAAATTCATGGACTGACGAAAGTCCAGCCAAGCCATTTTTCACAATGCCAATGTGTGCGGGTAACCATATAAATCTAGCAGATAGCAGATCATAGCAGAAGATCCACCCACCTACTATTCCATCAAGGCTTGATACATCCGTAAAATGCAATTGCCCCCTCCCTCCAAGTACTCCCACCATGCAATAGTTTGATTCGCGGCAACACTTCTTAACGTGCCTATTATCGAAAGTAAATATTTGAGATCGAGGAAAAAACATCTGAAGATGCTTACCATATAAAGTTAGTTTACAGAAATGTGAAAAAACGATACTTAATACTTGCGCCGGGTATATGAAGTTCGCTTTCACCCGAACTTAGAATTCTATACTTCTTAATAATAATTTCTTTCTTTTTTGTAAATATTCAATAATACCAATATTTAGATTCCGTGTAGGTAAACAAACGCACTAGTGCCGAATATAGATAATTATTAATTTTACACCGTGTACGTACGTTTGATTCTATCTTTTCCGTGATAAATGGTAGATCCAATATGGATCCGCCATTTTAAATTTTTAAAATTTGATTTCGCTTTCATAATTAGCACATAAGGATCAATTTTGATTTGTTTTAGCGCCGTATTGGGTCCACCATTTCGAATTTTTTCGATCTTACTTCAGATGCGTAGTCAGCGATCCGAGTTACGAATTCTAAGCGAGTCCGATACGTTTTTAAACAAATTTCCGCCATGTTGGATCCGCCAATTTGAATAAAAGCAAACAAATGATTTCAGATTTGTAATCGGTAACCTCGTAAACTATAGAATAATTCGCGATCTAGCTGTCTGCAATTATTTGCGAAAAGAGCGTTTTTAAGGCGGTGCGATAAAGACACCATTTTGATTTTTTTTAATTTGCCACATTTTAGTTGAAAGGGTATCCTGACATATCGGGGCCGCATGACGTGAATCGTCCCTTATGTAGTATGTTTATATGTATTTGTATTAGTTGGGGAATATGTGTATGTAATATTTATAGTCAGCTTATTGCAACCTTTTTCTCATTATGAACAGATTTAAATTTCTTCAATCTTTCAAACTGATAAAAGCAATCCTTTAACAAAAATTTCTTTGCTCTTTTGTTCTGTTCACCTTTCAATTTTCTTGCGTCTTTGTCAGAACCTCTAGAAAAACTTTCCGACTTTGAAATGGGTAGATACTTTTGCTTAGTTAAGCAGATATAAACGTATGAGTACATATAAACTCATCTGCACCCCGTATGGAAATGCTGTGGTTCTAAATTAATTGCTTACGAAAACTAAAATGAAATTTTAGTTCACATTTTTCTTGGAATTGAGGCAGGTTTTTATCCCCTTTTTAGTGGCTGCCTAAGTTATCATAATAAAGGTCAATTTTCATATGCTATTATGCATCTCTATTTTTATTAGACATATCCTAATATAAGCATGTATTATGATGGAGTAAATAATAAATATTTACTAATATAAATTTAATATTTACTAACTGTGCATTTTTTTATTAAAAAAACTTTTGCATTCATTCTATGGGTGGTCTGAGACACCCTGTAGAGTAAGCAATTTGTTAAAAGAAAATATTTTTATGAAATTTTCCTACTGGGTCACTTTGCTTGTAATTTTGTTTCCGCTTTTAGGTTTTCGTGCACACATACTATATAAATACATAGTACACATACATACATAATGAAAAGTAGAAAACATGTAATCCCTTGTCGGCAATTTCCCGTCTTATGTATTTTTGGAGCTACATACATACATCTACATAGCTTTTGTTTCGAAATGCTTGGCAGACGCTTATCTTATATTCTCAGCACTTCCGGCGGCAAACGACCAACCGACCGACCGACCGACCGACCGATTACCTCTTACAACAAAACCAATAACAACTGACTAT
>NW_016170786.1:0-1250 GCF_001687245.7 Rhagoletis zephyria
CATATGTACTATTTTTCGCTTGTTTGCATACGAATGTATCCAACTGAGCACGGGCGGTACGTATGCACATACATATATGTAGGTATGTATATACGTATGCTTTATACATAGTATAAAGGGGAAACAAAATTAGCACAGTTTAAATACATACAAGTAAATATGCAGCTCAATTGAGTATGAAAATTTCAGTGTGATCAGATAACGTTATTCATATTGATTTTGATAAACATATTTTATGTTGCTGGCTTATCCGCTGCTGCTCCGAACACTAGTTTTTTTTAGATTTTTTTGAATTAATGCAAATTGTTTCAATTTTCTTTCACAACCCCAAGTGTGAAACGTGACGTGACGTGGCGTCACGTGACATAAATTTCCATCGTTATATTTTTGTTAATATTGCTTTTAAATGAGCTTTTAACGCAAATAAAACATGTATTTTACGTCGAATACACTTTATATTTTGACTTCAGCGCCAATTCAGGGTCAATTTGTTGGAAATCTATGATTTATTATGTTTCAAATACATACGCCAAATTCGAACCAAATCAGACCATAAATACGGTTTTTCGAAATATCTCGACCTTGGCACTACCTAGGAAGACCATTTTATGCAAACATGATTCTACTTATATAGCCAGTATATATTTAAAAAAGCAGACAAATCAGCCCGTAAACACGTTAGATATAAAACTTTATTTTTTTTTGTCGTGGTGGACCTTCCGCTGGAAACACCCATATGTAAGTGTAAAAATGACCTCTTATTTTTTACTTTTTGTAAAAATGACTGCGACTGCAATATGAATGAATTTCAATTCCATAGTTTTTAGTTTATTCAGTTTGTAATTAGCTTTTTAAACTGATATAAAATAAAGGCATTAATATTTCTTTGCTTAAAACACAAATTTATTTTTATTTCTACTATTCGCACTAAAGTAAGACTACAAAACTAGTTTGTTAGCATATTTTAATTAATGGAAATAATATCCCGAAATATCCCGGGATCCCGGGATTACCAATTTAAGAACCCAAAATCCTGGGATTCACAATATCGTCCGGGATTGGATGCCTTAGTACATACGTACATACACATGCATGTATGTATAAGCAAACGCAATTTTAACATGCTTTGGTAAAAACAACCATCTGCATCAATAATGATAGAATACAAGATTGCGCCAATCGAGATGAGAGCAACCGGGCGTGACGTCATCAAATACCAAAATGAGAGACCAAGACGAACTCGACAAGAT
>NW_016170786.1:14903-15339 GCF_001687245.7 Rhagoletis zephyria
AAGAGAACGGGATTTGAAATTACTCTATCTTCACTGAATTTTACGTCTGCTCGACTGATTGCAGTGCCTTCACCATTTCTCGTTTTTCCTCCACTGGCACATCATTATCAAAAAACGCTAAAGCTGTTGTCTCCGGCATTAAGTACCATAAATGACTTCTGAACTTTTTCAAAACCGCATTGGATACCACTGCATCAGTTTGGGCGTACTCAATTGCATTTTGTAAAAATTTTAAATCTTGCATTGGAGCCTTAATGGGATTTGTGCACTGGTACCAAGCTTTCATATAAAGGCGAATGAGGAAAATGCAAATATCTCGTAAACTATTAAATTCTCTTGGCGTCAGTTTGAACTGTTCTCGAAAAAGAACTATCTTCAGGCAATAAGTAGCTTTCGACATAAACGGCGCATGGGATGTTGTACCGCATGTTCGAAA
>NW_016170787.1:0-13267 GCF_001687245.7 Rhagoletis zephyria
AACTTTTCGTAGAAATGGTATAGAATTCTTCAAAATCAATATTTTTCGACCGGAAAACCTGAACTCAGGAGATTCCCAATAATAATACACAGTTGCAATTTAACTTTTTTTATAGTAACTATATTTTATAGGTCCGCTAAAAACCTAGAAAATGCAATGAGGGGACCAATAAAAATGTTTAGTATTAAACAATTTTTAAATATACCGTGGGGTATTATTAATGGAAGTTTCCTGAAGAGAATCAAAGTTTTCGAACCGAAAAATATTGATTTTCAAGAATTCTATATCATTTCTACGAAAAGTTGTTTTTTCCTATATAAAATACATGGAAAACTTTGAGCGACCTCTAAATATTTTCTGATTTCAAAACTAAAAAGTAAGAGCATTAAAATTCCGACTACCCTAACACACACACACATACGTAAGTGAACATATGATTTAGTATGCGCATGCAGCAAAAGGATATATGTAGCTGAGTGAAAAGTGCTAAGCCATGCACAAATTTTCCCACACCGCAACCGCAATCTTTTTATATGTACTATATATCCGCATTTATGTTGTTTATATACACATACATACATATGTTAGCACATAAATGTGTCCGAAAACTATCCACTCGCATTTGTAAAGTCATTGTGTGTAGTTTATTTTGTTTGGTTATACGGAAATCGCTTTAGTGCACGCTCAGCCCTATTGCAGCTTTTTCCCATCCCAATAAACCAAAAAAGTAAAAATAAAATACTCTTGTCACGTTGACAGCATTAAAAATTACTTGCGGTTTTTCTACAACTCACTGATTTTTTGCCTAACACTCCTTGTCCGCTTTTTTGTTTTCTCCACACACACAAACCACACTTATACAATATATCACTTCATATTTATCAGAGCAACAATTTTTTTTTACTATGCCCTTGCTACGCTGCTGCTGCATCCTTTGTGTAACTGGTTTGTTATTTATTTCTGGTCAGTTGCTGGTAGAATTGCTGTGTCGGCTGCGGCATATGTAGCATGTCTACCAGTTTTCACCAGCGAAAATAAAGTTTGTGCACGTAAAAACAGGGTCAAGGGGTTTTTTTTGAGAGTATTTGCGAGTTCATCAAGGGAATAATAGTGTAACGTTATTTTAAAATCTTAAAAATTGCAAAAAATTATAATTAAAATATTATTCAAGAATTTTCTATAGGTAGAATGTAAAACAAAGTATTAAAATTTACAAAAATATGTACACTTAGTTCTTTTTATTTTTTTATGTATTGAAAAATTAACAATGTGATGTAATTTTCATGTCAAACTTCTTGCACCAATCGGCGGTAAATCTTGTGCTATGAACATTTTCCATTCACAAGGCTTTTTGTGTTTAATTTCCTTTTTTATGCAGAAATAGTTTAGAGATCGTTTTTCGTACTACAAAAATAAAGTTTTTATCCTTGGTATTGGATAAATAAAACTTCAAACGAAATAACGGTGTTTTTTGTTTGTGTAAAAAAAGGAATGGAAGAACTGCTCAGCAGGTGGTCAAAGTAATTGTCTGTGTGTTAAAAATTGTAATCGATTATGTGCTCTTTTTTAAGCTATTTTCAAACAACCTAGTATGGTTGTCTAAAAAATGTACAAAAATATAGAAAATGAAGAAAAAAGTAACTGCTTTTCGGAACTATAACTGGTATTTTTCTACCATTTTTTTTTGTAAGAAAAATACATATTTCTGACATAATCTCCAATTAATTTTTTTTTTAATTTAATTTGAAAAAGCTTTTACAATGTTGGTCGTGTATGAACTACCAGAAACGTGTAAAATTAAGAGTTTAGTTCGATAATTTCATATTGCGATTTCAGAAAAAAAGGGAGAGAAGTTTTTACCGCTTCGAGAGAAAACCTCAATAAAGAGAAGACACAAAAGGCTGTTTACAGTTTAGTTACTGCAAAGGCTGCTCTTTTTAATTTTCAGCAAAGGAAAATTTATTTAAAATTGAAATTCATAAGTAATTCGGCAGCATTTTTCAAAAATAGCCGCTGTATGATTACTGTTTATAACTATGTAGCATTTTTTCTTTAATACATATATTTAGAAAAAACTGCATTAAAACTTTTTCAATAAAGCCACGTATGTATTAAAAAGTGCCCCCTTCAGACCGATCGGTCGTCAAGGGTTAAGATCGGTTTCTGCTGAAGATTCTCTTGCAACAACTTTTGACATGTGGTATGCAATTAAATTTGCACGACTCCAACGCACTTTGCGCTGAGGGATTATTATTATGAGCCACAAGCACCGCGACCTTTAAGGTGGTCAATTTTACATGAGCCTTTATCCCATACGTGAAACCTTTTAATGGATGCTAGCACTTCCGTGGGCTTTTTGTTCCATATTTCGAATGCATTAAGTGTTATACCACCTAGGTGAGCGTATCTGCATCTAGCGAGTGTATCACATTCTGGCGTTTCTTCGTCCAGCTCACAGAAACGACAGACTCTAGTGGCTGAGAGATTCATTTTACTGAGCTAATAACGCAGAGAACAATGTCCCGTGAAGTACACAGTGAGAGTTCGAAGGTCCTCCTTGCCCAGATTTATAAGCTTTTTTGAAGCGTTCATCCTGTCTTTACCCTGGGCATTAACTCCAGAGTCATTGGAATTTTTTTTCCACCCACTTGTTTATGACCTCCCATGAGCGTGCTTTGGTAAGCTCACTAATCGCGTCTGGACCATGAAATGTTGTGATATCTACGTGTTATGCCAGGCGGTCCGCCTGCTTATTACCACTGNCTTATGACCTCCCATGAGCGTGCTTTGGTAAGCTCACTAATCGCGTCTGGACCATGAAATTTTGTGATATCTACGTGTTATGCCAGGCGGTCCGCCTGCTTATTACCACTGTGCCTCTTCTGAGGAATTCTTTGCCATATATTACTATTTTTGGAACTACAGCGTCCCTAATTTATGTGGGTCATTTGTTAATTTCATGCAGACCTTTTTGTGACCTGTCATATTTCCGCTTTTTATTTCGGAAGTATTTAGGATTCTCAGTGCCGAAAGGGTGGCATCCGTCTCTATTAGGTTTGGAAAGGGAAGTAGACACGAGAGCACTGAGTGCAACAGCAGAAAAGGTCCGCATTGCCCCTAAAATGCCAATGAACACCATTCGGCACAGTTTTCTTAGTTTTTTACAAAGATTTCTTTGTGCAGCTTCAGTCCAACATCTCAGTGATCCGTAGGTGACTATCGGCTTCAGAACCGTGTTAAATTACCAGTAATTTAGTTGGCGGAGAGTCGCCAAGTTTTCCCAAAAAGTCGCGTGCAAGCGAATATTACCTGTTCGACTTTTTGACGTGCGTTCCAGGTGAGTGTCTTATACAGCCAGATTCGTGGGTATTTTGCTTCATTTGGAATATGTACTTATTCTGGTGCCGCCCAGAGTAAATTAAGTCATGGATAACGATTTTCTCCAGGTAAACGGAACCAGAAAATCCTTTGGTCTCACACCATCTTTATGTAATGCGCAGGGTTGGAGATCGCTTCGTCATGCAGCTCTGTAACGCAGATCACCAGCTCGTCTGCAAAGCCTTGTGTTTCAAAGGCATTCTCATTCAGCTGGAAGAGGAGTTCGTCTATAATCACAGTTCATAAGAGAGAAGACAGTACATCCCATTGAGAGCAACCCTTTGTGGCTGTAAACACAGGGGGATACCGAGAGAGTTTTGCCGTCTAGCAAAGCTAGTTTGAAATTTGGTATGTATTTTGTTTCTATTTGTAAATAGCATATGGTGTAGATATGTTTTTTTTTTTTTATATAGCGGGTCGGTTCCGAACTGTTTCTCTATTTCTGAAATGACACAAAATAATCACCCTTTAAAAGGAAGTAACGCTTTCAGGCTATAATTATGCAAGGATTATTTTGCATGCATGTATTCATATGGATGAGTGTGTTCTATAGGAGTTGAAGAAACAAAAGAAAGATGACAAAAGAAAACACAAAATACTGTAATTATAATGTTAAAATGTCGCTGTAACAATGGATAAAAATATGCATTAAAAATGACAATGNAGCCGAGATAGGTCGATCTTCCACTCAGCCATCGATATGGTGTAGATATGTTTTTTTTTTTTTTTATATAGCGGGTCGGTTCCGAACTGTTTCTCTATTTCTGAAATGACACAAAATAATCACCCTTTAAAAGGAAGTAACGCTTTCAGGCTATAATTATGCAAGGATTATTTTGCATGCATGTATTCATATGGATGAGTGTGTTCTATAGGAGTTGAAGAAACAAAAGAAAGATGACAAAAGAAAACACAAAATACTGTAATTATAATGTTAAAATGTCGCTGTAACAATGGATAAAAATATGCATTAAAAATGACAATGCGCTAAGAAATTTCTTTACGTTGTTATAAGTATTTAACACGTGTAAGCATATTCATATCTACTTTGTAAAAAATATAATTAGAAACATGGTGTGCAAAGATGTGATTTACTTTTGTAATAAAAATGCAAATATATTTAAATGCATGGATGGACATACATACATACCATTTTTTTTATGCGCTTAAAGCATGCTTTTTTATACATACATACATATGCAGAAACATTATATATTAACTTAGCTGTTGAAATTTTATTTTTTGCGACTTTTCTACGCTTTCGCGAATTTTTTCTTGCATAAAGCAATAACAGCCTTTTAAGTCGTCTTCTCAACCATCCCATCATCTAATGAAATTTCCCAAGCGTAAAAGAACAAGTAGTACATCTTCAGTTTTATGCTCGCCAGTGTGTAGCAGTGCAAAAATTTGTTATAAAGGAATATTGTTTCTGTTAGTTGGTGCACGCGATAGTTTGACGGCTTGTATCTAGATTTTATCAGCGCATCTTGCGTTGCGCTAATCAGAAAATTTACATAACTCAAAATGTTTGAAAATTGAGCGGAAAGCGAAAATAATTTAAACAAAAAACCACGAGAGCAGAGACTGTTAATAATTGTTTTTTATTTGCAGTTAGAAATCTACTCAAAGAATACCAAAGAATAATCTGTTCTTTCAGCTTTCCGTTAAATGAAATGCTTCGTAATTTTTCAGCATTTGGCAATTTGCTGGAGATTTTTCGGTATCTTTTTAGGTTTTTCGTAATTTGTTGTGTTATTTTTCACTGGTATTTCGCGTAACTTTTTCAAGGCAGCAGTTTTGGCAGCTTTCCGAATTTTTTGTTTAACTTTAGTCACAAAATTGCATGCAGATAATCAGTCTTAAAAAATAAAAAGTAAACATTTAAAACTAAAAAGCAAAAAATAGTATTTGTTTTGCTCAGAATAATAAATTTAAAAGTTTTAGTAAATTGTTTTATTTTTTTTTAATGCTTATACGGCTCGGTCTTTGCGCGAATTTTTCGAAAAATTTTAGTTTAGAAGTTATGATGACAAAAATTTGCACGACATACGCAGTATACTTATAATCCTGCTGATACATGAAATTTAATTTTCTAATATCGACGACACTAAAAAGGTTACAACTCAAGATGCTCGAAACTACGCAGGCGATCTATCTTAAGAAATTCTTCCAAGCAGAGCTAATTAGCATACGCTTGAACTACAGCCCGGTAACTATTAGCTTCCTAGACTATGTAAGGTGTACAACTCAGCAGTGAAGACCCCAAATTGAGTATCAACATATGTATTATGGAGACCTGTAGTTTTATCGCTAAATCAATAGAAATAAGCTCGGAAAGAAGACTACCCCAGATATTTTTGAACTATTTTGAGCAAGGATGCGATTAATAATTATTCGAACAAGCTGATTAATCGAAATTTGATTAATTAATTAATCAAAGAATAATCTTTTTTGATTAATCAAAGCGATTCATTTATCGATTAACTACATTTGAATTAACCAGAATTTAATTAATTTTATTAATCAGAAAACTGGTTAGTCATATCCTGAGTAGTCGAAAATATGAATAATTGCTGCTTTGTTTTTTTTTTTATATGAAAAAATAATATTTACAGGTACACAAATTTATATACATATATTGTATGTATTATATTATAAAAAAAAAATCAATTCGCTTTGAAAGCAAACTCGAAAGGTTTGAGCAAAGTTACTCAGATTTTCATTAATTTTTTATGAGTAAACAGTAATTACTCAGGATCTGATTAATCAGAATCTGTTTAATCACGTGTTTTGATTAATCGGGATTATGATTAAGTAAAAAGTTATTTAATCGATTAATCGCACATCCCTGGTTTTGAGATCTTTGAAAATCTCACATATTAAAAGTGCCAAGTCAGTAATAAAAAATAAAAAAATAATTTATCCAAAATATGTGCATCATTTAAGAAAGGTAGTTTTCAAGTTAATGCATTTTAGAAGTTCACATACAATAAGTACTGTGGCGTCTTAGCTTATAAATTTAACCCGGCAATAAATGATGCTCTTGCTGTATAGCTTGGTCTCCATGAGTTGCATTTCAGTCATTAATTAGTCTCCAACAAATACCCCTCGGCTGCAATTGGAGCGTGATTAAGACTCGATTAAGATTTTGTGTATGTGTATAATTGGAGAACGCTCAGTCTTCGACTACTCCTCTATGTTACATTTGATGATTCTATAATAAATATATCTGCTTAAGCAAGCAAATTTCGAACAATGGATTTGCAAGGTGACATAGCAAATCTGAGCTCTACGATTTGTATGTGATTGCTCTAAATTTTTTTTTGAATCGACTTGTCCCTTTTCATATTCGTTCGCTTGCAAAGCTATACAATTTTGTTTTATTCCGCCGGGTAGAACCCAAGCTCGATTGTTGGTCCTCCGAGCGACATCATCAAATAAAAACGATTTTCCGTTCGTGGAAAAACATCAAGCCACACGCCAATAATTGGAGGAGATGCTGTGATTTTGTCAAGTAAAAACGAATCGCTCATAGAAAATAAAAGGATGAAAAGTGACTTCAGTCGCTTCCTCAATGATACTGCAGTCATCTCAGGCTAGTAGCATTTTATGCTGGGGTTACNACGCAATGATACTGCAGTCATCTCAGGCTAGTAGCATTTTATGCTGGGGTTACTAAACACATATTTTGTATGCATATATGTACATTGTACATTATACTGGTTCAAAAAAATCCACTATCTCTGTTTTTCAAAATATCTTGTGAAACATTTTCGGGATGGTGAAAAAATTCATTCAAAATTCATATTAAAATTTTGGATAACGTTCATCGCGAATTTCTATTTTTCATGTAAATAAACGCAGAATTATTCTTTTTATAAGTTTGTAATTTTTACAATTCGTTTATAAGCCAACGTGTCGGTGTGCGCGTTATATATTTTTGAAGAAAATTGAAAGCTTTAAAAAATTTGTTCCATTAATTCATCCCCAAAGTTATTCAACATTACATCGAACATATACAAAATTTAACGTTTTTCAATTTTCGGCAAAATGGCACAACTCAGCATGAAATATCTTAAAGTTTTTCTGAGAATTTTATAATTTTTATAATTTTTTTTGTAAACAAGATTATGCAACGATTTTTTTTTAATAATATTTTTTTATAAATTATTGTTTATTTGGTTTTATATGTTGAACTTGAAAATTTAATAATTTAAGTTAAATGACCTTTTTTCAAAGAAAATTAAAATGTATAAAATTTCCATTAAATATTTTGTGATATTTAGTGATAAGTTATAACATTTAGTCGAAAATTGAAAAAAAACGGTAAACTTTCTATATGATCGACTTTAACGTTGAATAACATTTGTAGGAGTGAATTTATGGATTTATGTGAGGTTTTTTTTGCTCTTTGCGAAACGTTGATTAAAAAAAGAGTTATAAAATTTGTGTTATTTATATGGAAAATAGATATTCGCGCTGAGCGACCTCCAAATCTTAATATTGAGCCTTATGAATTTCAGACGTTTTGCTCGATTTATTCAAATAAATTTAAATAAAAGGTCTGATTGCTTAGTTTTTATTAGGGGCAGCTCTTATGACAGGCGTCTTTTTTTACTGTACCAAAAATATTTCACAAGGGATTTTGAAAAAAGTAGTAGATTTTTTTGAACAAGTCTATTGTATGTATGTACATCTATAACAAAAATTATGCATATCTGTATACATGTGAGTTTACTACATTTGTACTCCGCTTATATCCCTGCAGAAAATCTGACTCGCTCAGAACTAGCCTAGAACTAGACGTTTTGCCGACAGTGCTAGTTCTAGCTGAATACCCAAACAAAGCTTTCAACTGGCTAGTTTTACACAGCGATGTCATTAGCGGTGGCAATTGTCGCCCTGTACATTACTTTGCAACTAGTTTTTAACCAGCTCCGTTTTGGACAGTCTTTAAGGAAAACTCGATTTTTGGATATTTTTTTTCGTTTTTTCTTTTCTTTTACAGACTCCATTTTTGTTATGTATGTATTTTATAAAAAAAAATATTGTAAGCTGCAAGCAAAAATTTCAATTCATTAAATTGGAAAACTCACAACTGCCTGCACCGGGATTTGAACTCGCGACCAACGACGATGCTTGGTCGGAGGTCTTCTCGCTGAGCTTCTTTCGTATTGTACGAGTAGTGAGCATTTGCACATTTAGGCCCGGTTGTTCAATGTCTGGTTATCACTACCACTACACTATCGACGATTTCGACATCATGCATGTAACATGTGATCGATAAAGCAGTAGTTGTGCTTAACCGGAGCTTCTACCTCCGATTTGTGCTAATCAGACATTGAACAACCGGCCCTTACACTGCGAGTTTCAACTGTCTCGCTCTGCATCCGTTTTGTACTAGTTCAGAGATAGTTCTGATATATGTAGTTCGGAACTAGTGCTTTGTCAGACCGTCTCTAAATTTTACTGTAGGGATAATACGAAGATACATATGTAGATATGTATGTATTTATATATACATACATATATTGTACATACGTAAAAAAGTTAGCGCAACCCATTCATATGACGCGCTACTTCACATCGTCTTTAACGTATTATTTACAGCTAGCTGCGCAAGCAAGTGCAGTTTACGAGATGTCATTACACTCTTTGCGCTTAGAAAACCACATGAAGAAACGCCAGCGGTGTTGCAGAATTTGCTGCTTAAAAAAATAAAAACTTTAGAAAGGAATGTTAATGTTNTAGCGGTGTTGCACTTAGAATTTGCTGCTTAAAAAAATAAAAACTTTAGAAAGGAATGTTAATGTTAAAACTACAACAGAAAGTTCATTTAAAGTGTTGCCAAAGTTATGAAGCAGTTAAGAAAATTTACGAGGGTTTTAAGTAAGTGGACTTTGTTTTGGGTTGTAAATGCTGTGATGACAATCGTAAATTGTGGTGCTAGTTGAAAACCGAATTTAGAGTTTTTCTTGAATGAAAATTAGTGCTTAGTAGATCTACTACATGTAAGCAATCGTAATTTATAAGCAAATTTGTATTTTTTAGTCGGCTTTAATGACTCAAACTTAAAGCTAGTTTTTAACTGACCTCTCTCTATTAAAGCATTTTTCCCCAGCTACGCACTTACGCGCGTACATACATACATACATGCATACATATGTATGTACATGTAATTTAGTGCGCCATTTTTTATGTGGCAAGTGGCAATCAATTCTGTTTGGTTCATAAAATTTTACGGCCTGTCTGTCTGGTATGAAGCTTTAAAGTGTCGTAAACTTTATTTGGGTTTGTGAACTTTTTTATTAAGTCGGTAAATTAGAGTTATGAGAATATTTTTAGAGCTGTCGCGAGCATATCTTAGAATTTATAAAGTGAGATTCAGCTGCCCCATTTTTCTAATTGCATCAAAAGCATTTAAGATACTTTAATGAAATCTGCGTGGCTTTTTGGTTACACATCTGGTTCAAATATAGTAAGCTCTAAATTCATTCGTTAGATGACGCTGAAGTCGGGTGATTAAGAAACATGTTTTTGTACCTTTTTTTGATTTGATTTCTCCAATATAGGTCGATTCAAGGTGAGAGAAATTACTCGTATTTTTTGTTATATGTATACTAGTGATTTACAAGACAGGCCCACCGAAAAGGGGGAGCAGCGGAGCTGTTTTCCCCAACCCCAATTTTTTCAAACCACCAGAAAGTTCAAAGAATATTTTGCTAATTGACTCATTAATAAAAAGAAATTGTAAAAAATGTTTGTCCCGGCACATATTTCTTACTGGGCCCGGAGGTTTTTCTAGGCAGTCCTGATTAAGGGTTTTGTCAAACATAGACATGGAGCGATACTAGGGTGATTTAGAAAAAAAATATTATTTTGTTCCCTCGGAACCATGCCCAAAAGTTTCGTTTCGAATTCTCGTCATAATAACACAGGAAAAAACTCTTTTTTTTACTTCTACTTTTTATATTTAACGAACGATATATTGTACTGTTAAGGCCCTGAAGTATTTTTGTAGAGAATTGAAAACAAAATACAAAAAAGGTCAAAGGTCATTTTTTTCGAAAAGTCAACTCGGTCAAAAGTTATTCTAGGGCAAAGTCGACATCACGATTTTTGGGCGATATGTGAGATTATATTGGGATAAAAACAAATTTCGTGCTTGTTTATACTTAGGGAATCATTTAGAACTACTCTTCCCCTTTAAATTCTTTTTCGTTTTTTGCGATTCGACCTTTCTTTCGCAAGATGTACAGGTTTTAATGCGTAGTACAAGTAATTTTTAGGCAAAAAACAAAACCGACTTCAATTCTCGTGCAAAAAAATATATATTTCATGATCCAATGATCAGTATGACACAACCTATGAGACGCTACCTTTCCGATGCAAAAAGAATTATCGAAATCGGTTGACGTGGTCCAAAGTTATGCGGTAACAAACATAAAAAAAATATATTCCGACGAAGTCGGTTAAAAATGAATTTTAACGGAAAAGAGTAGTACTAATGATGCCCTAAGTGCAAACTGACAGAAAAAAACCTTCTTGAAACCGGCAGTAAATTTGGATTTTCATGAAAATTCTGAAAAGTTCTTCAATAAAAATAAATCTCGATGTGACAGAAAAAAACTAAGCTGTTTTTTAATTTAACATATCGCTCATTTACTTCAATAGGGTCTTAACTCAAAAAAGCTAAACTCGCGAAAAACGGGTTTAAAGTTTTGAATGTACATACATATTTATAAAGGCCCTATCACACATCATTTTTTATTGCATAAAACGGGTGGAGACTTATAATTCGATGAAATTCATCATAATTAATCAAAATGTGAATTTTGCAGATTTTTGTTAGTCAAGGCTTACGGTAACGAAATACTCCCATGGTAAAAATTAATACCTATTTTATTCTACATAGTGAGCTAGTGAGCTTTGCATTCTCAGCTCTAAATTAATATTTTTTGGATTATAACACTATTTAAGTAAATGAGCGATATATAGATATTAAAAAAAATACATAATTTTTGGAGGTGGAGAAAGAAGGTTAAATTTCCCAGGCCGGTGTCTTTTTTGATGCGGATTTAATCGCGGTCCCTTTTAGTACTCGAACATTCAATTTTAGTGGTACATCCAATATGGTACTTTTATTGTATTCATCGCGAGTGCCGCAGGCAGTATTAGGAAGAAAGCTATCGCTAAAGGTTCGTCAGTTTGTAGCCACTACTTTGGACAAGGTGCATGAATATTTTTTTTTTTTTTTACTATTTGGTCCGCGGAATCTACAGCAAGTTAAGAGTTTAATTAAAGACTCTCTATGAAATAGAAAAATTTATAAATGTATACAGAAAGCACCTATTTATGTACATATGTGGTCGAAAACATATACATACATATATACATATGTACTCGTATATAAACATATATATGAACATATGAGTAAGAAATCCTCCTAAGCTCTTTCCAATCAATTTTCCCCTAAGGACCAGCTGTTTTTAAGGCGCCTTTCAAGAGACCATTAACCATTTTGTCAATGAAAATCTCTGCACTTTAGTCACACATAGGCACATAGGTACATATGCATGTACATATAAACAAGTACTGGTTTTTTTGGCTGGTAATAGCCCCCCGCAAGGCGAAACATTGTTCTCACACAAAGATAAAAANCGAAGAAAGCTATCGCTAAAGGTTCGTCAGTTTGTAGCCATTTCCATTCGGTCCGCGGAATCTACAGCAAGTGAAGAGTTTAATTAAAGAGTCTCTATGAGATAGAAAATTATATAAATGTATTTAGAAACCACCTATTTATGTACATATGTACTCGTATATAAACATATATATGAACATATGAGTAAGAAATCCTCCTAAGCTCTTTCCAATCAATTTTCCCCTAAGGACCAGCGGTTTTTAAAGCGCCTTTCAAGAGACCATTAACCATTTTGTCAATGAAAATCTCTGCACTTTAGTCACACATAGGCACATAGGTACATATGCATGTACATATAAACAAGTACTGGTTTTTTTGGCTGGTAATAGCCCCCCGCAAGGCGAAACATTGTTCTCACACAAAGATAAAAACACAAAAAAATCGGCAAACGCACTTCCTTTTGCGGCATGAAATTCCGAGCTGCTTTTAACCATTTTGCCAAATAATGGCACAGCAACCGCACCGGCAAGCAGCCGTGGCGATGGGTGCCAGCCAACAAATGTGTTAGCCAAATCGTTATGGCAGCGAAAACATTATTGCTGTGAAAATATATGAGTAAACGTACAAACANGCTCTTTCCAATCAATTTTCCCCTAAGGACCAGCGGTTTTTAAAGCGCCTTTCAAGAGACCATTAACCATTTTGTCAATGAAAATCTCTGCACTTTAGTCACACATAGGCGCATAGGTACATATGCATGTACATATAAACAAGGGCTGGTTTTTTGGCTGGTAATAGCCCCCCGCAAGGCGAAACATTGTTCTCACACAAAGATAAAAACACAAAAAAATCGCATAAACAAATCGGCAAACGCACTTACTTTTCCGGCATGAAATTCCGAGCTGCTTTTAACCATTTTGCCAAATAATGGCACAGCAACCGCACCGGCAAGCAGCCGTGGCGATGGGTGCCAGCCAACAAATGTGTTAGCCAAATCGTTATGGCAGCGAAAACATTATTGCTGTGAAAATATATGAGTAAACGTACAAACAGATTGCAACAACATACCCTGCAGGGAAACCGCGGACTAGTGAGTGAAATTTCTAGTTCCGTACCAGATCTTTAACACCAAAAACAAACCAGTCGGATAGTAACTAGATGCCCACCAGTCCAAAATCAGCGAAATGTGGTATTTTTAAAAAACTATTTTATTTCACTTTTTCCATTAGAAATCTATATCTAAGGTGA
>NW_016170787.1:13313-15337 GCF_001687245.7 Rhagoletis zephyria
GGGGGGGGGGGGGGGGGGGGGCTTGTTTACTTTAAATAGATGTTTGTTTGGCGGCTTTTTCGTTCAAATACGCTTCCATTCTGCACTTCGCATATGCTTTTTCATAGTTTTGTAATACAAAACAAAAATGTCTCAACATGTTAACATCTTGGGATCTTCCGGAATCTAACCAATAACAGGAAGCACCTCTGCAAACTCAGCTACAGCTAAAGGTATGTACACGTGCATTTCTTAAAATCATTCAAACAAATTTAATTTCAAATTGCAAACACATTTCTTTGCAAGTAAATTTAAATCGCACACACGGAAGAACCAAAAAGATTGACAAATCATGATACTTTTTTCTTTCGTCCGTCAATTTTAGAACTTGTTCGGAACTATCGAAAAAGAGATGCAGCGGGGGGCAATTGACACTTCCTAGGACATTGCTAAAAAGAGATTTATCGCGAACCATTACTGGGTCTAAGTGTACTAGAAGCGCACCGGTTCAGAACTAGAGATTTTCTCCACAGGGTATGTACACATGCGTGTGCGTGTGTGTTCATGCGCTTCTAAATGTAGATATTTGTTAGCAGTCATGTCTGCCAAGTGGAGATTTCAATATCCTTTAGCGTTGTGCATTTGTATTCTTAATACGTTGGATAACAATGCATATGCACAGGCGTTGGAACATAAAATGTGTGAATTCGTTTGTGTATGTGTATACATGCATATATGTATGTATGTATAGTATGTGTGTAGGTTTCGTCTTTCTTACGTACGTGCATAAATATGTGTTATTTGTTGCAAATTTCATTTAGCATCATTCATGCGTTAAGCGCCACTGCCACATTGGCGTTGTCGCGGGAAGTCGGGGAGCTAAGCCGAGTAGCCGGTGCTGGTAGTGCCAATGCCGACGAGGCAAGTATGACTCGAAGCAGAGGAACAGTGTGGAGAAGAGATTGAATAATTTATACAAAAACATGTTGTATATGGCAAAAAAACGTTTACTATAATTAGCAAAGGTGTCAAAAATTGTGTTTTGGCAAAAATGTAAATTTTGTTATGGATTCCAGTAGAATACGTCTCCTGTAANCGTATACATATATGTATGTATGTATGTATAGTATGTGTGTAGGTTTCGTCTTTCTTACGTACGTGCATAAATATGTGTTATTTGTTGCAAATTTCATTTGGCATCATTCATGCGTTAAGCGCCACTGCCACATTGGCGTTGTCGCGGGAAGTCGGGGAGCTAAGCCGAGTAGCCGGTGCTAGTAGTGCCAATGCCGACGTGGCAAGTATGACTCGAAGCAGAGAAACAGTGTGGAGAAGAGATTGAATAATTTATACAAAAACATGTTGTATATGGCAAAAAAACGTTTACTATTATTAGCAAAGGTGTCAAAAATTGTGTTTTGGCAAAAATGTAAATTTTGTTATGGATTCCAGTAGAATACGTCTCCTGTAAAAATATTCATTTGCGATGACTTTCCTTTAAGACGAAAAATCCCAATTGTAATGGGCGTGGCAGTTTAAGGACCAAAGTTTACAAAACGCAGATTTCATTGCGGATTTCAGCGGGAAATCCTTTTCATAGNGCGCCACTGCCACATTGGCGTTGTCGCGGGAAGTCGGGGAGCTAAGCCGAGTAGCCGGTGCTGGTAGTGCCAATGCCGACGAGGCAAGTATGACTCGAAGCAGAGGAACAGTGTGGAGAAGAGATTGAATAATTTATACAAAAACATGTTGTATATGGCAAAAAAACGTTTACTATAATTAGCAAAGGTGTCAAAAATTGTGTTTTGGCAAAAATGTAAATTTTGTTATGGATTCCAGTAGAATACGTCTCCTGTAAAAATATTCATTTGCGATGACTTTCCTTTAAGACGAAAAAT
This sequence comes from Rhagoletis zephyria, assembly GCF_001687245.7. Lineage (NCBI taxonomy): Eukaryota > Metazoa > Arthropoda > Insecta > Diptera > Tephritidae > Rhagoletis > Rhagoletis zephyria. Next base: position 15,191 of record NW_016170787.1, read on the forward strand.
CCCAATTGTAATGGGCGTGGCAGTTTAAGGACCAAAGTTTACAAAACGCAGATTTCATTGCGGATTTCAGCGGGAAATCCCTTTCATAGCAAAATTTTTTCTGCCACATTGTATGGATTTTAAGAACTCTTGAATACTTTTACTTTT
>NW_016170788.1:0-15334 GCF_001687245.7 Rhagoletis zephyria
ATTATATATAATAAATCAATATGAATTGCAAAATATTAAGACATAGCAACAAAGAAGCAGATCCGCATGCTACCATAAAGTCTCTTTATCTTTCGGGTTTAAGCTTTATTTACGTCTTATAAAAAATATACCATCAGCTTTAAGTCAAAATATCTCAAAAATTAGAGTCAATCTGAAATTTCTAAGGTCAGATTCTTATTCGGTGTACAAAAAATCTATACTGAAAAATTTTGTTGGCCAGTGTTTTTATTTACATTTTTCTGAAATTAATCCGTAATATTTGCTTTTACAACGAAGTGTCTCATACAAAATTGACTGCTTGCGTAAACAAGACAGTTCATTAAAAATTCTAAGCCATTAGTCTGTCGTTTTACAGTTAGTGGAGGAGTAAATATTTTAGATGTTCTAAGGCACAGTACAAGAGAAGAGAATAAGAGTTAAATGATGGCTTTTCCAGAAGCCCGGAATGGCAATATGGCGTGTCCTTGTGCAGCAACTAATATTATGGCTCTTCATTATTGTAATGATTATGATTAATTGTTTTAAAAATTATTACTTTTATGCGTTGTTCTAAAAATTTGTTCTATTTACAGATAATGACCGTTTTTCATTGAAATTATGATTTAAGAATTGTTTTGTTTTTTTCAGACTCACTAGGAAGGCAGTTATAATGACACTTAAATAAGTTACAATTTAATGAGAAAAGAAGAAAAAATTTCAAACAAATAAAAGCTAAATGACAGTTTATTTCTTACTATTTTTATTGTTAAACAGACACTTAGCTTGGAAAGAAATTTTGCAAGTAGAACTTTATCCTTTTATCTTCTGTCACAATTGACACCAAAATTAGTCGCAATCATACATTAGTCGCTCAGTCATAATAAGGAACAAATTATTAAGCTGTCATTTTTACTCTTTTCGCAGTTTTCTACCATGACTCATCATTCTTCCTTTCACAAGTGTTGCAAAAAGTACCAAAAATATTAATTAATAATATTATCAATAAGAAAAAAATTAAATCGGGTAAATATTTTGTTTCTTAAATTGAGGAACTCTTAAACTGAAGTAGAGCACAGAGATCAGGAAAAGAGTAATTAAAAATGCTTCATGCGAGGCAGCGACGTAGAAATTTTTTTATTTAGGTCAGCAGTTCTAAGCTAATCGAATATTGGGCTGCGGCTATGTGTCTGCTTGTACGTGGTGGCCACATTCTCTTATGGAATAATTTTTTATTTTATCTTTTTTTGTTTTTTTTTTTTGATACTTAATTAAGGAAAGAAGTTTGGAATGATTTGAGTAGGAATGCATCTAATTCTACCGGCAATAAAAATAACTCCCATATGACTATTCCGGAAAAGTGTCTAAATAAAAGTAAAAATGGAACATGAACCTTTTCAACGTTTTACTAAAATCTAATAGATATTTGTACTCATATCCTTTTTCACTTTTACGGTATCCATTTTCCTGCTTATTCACTTTTTCGCCCTAATACAACACACAAAGTTTATTTACCCATTCAAAATTTAATAGTTTTCTAGCTTCCTTTATCAAAGAAAAAAGAAAAGTTAACCTGATAAAAATACCTACTGAGTTAAAAATATAATGCGCAAAAATATGAAAACCATTGGAATATGTTAAATCACAATGGACTTTGAATTGCATTGAAGAGGAATCCAATTGCAAAGCACAAAATGCAGCAAAAACGTATTTCAACATAGATTTGAATTTCTTTGTAGCGAATTCATGCGTTCGCATTTTCCAATTATAGCCGCTTGAGCTAAAATGGTTTTGAATGTAGAGCAAAAAAAAAAACGGCGATTGACAGCTTTGCTTAACGGCGTTTTAGGGGAGAATAACCTTTGTATCCTACACATACAAAAATATCGTATATTTGGCTTATGTGTGTTGTGTTTGTGTTAGTGCAGCAATAACGTACATTTGCAAGCATTGGTAATAATTTTTTTTTTTTTTCAAAGTGCTTCAAGCTTCAAATGCTTTGCAAAAACATAGCATTTTTCAACAAATTAAAATTTTGCTTTGAGGTTTAAAATATATGTATGCCTTAATAATGGAGTGTGAGGATTAAGTCAAAAATAGTTAAGATATAAAAAAAAAGTTTATTCACCTTCGGCTGGCCGTACATCTATTTCCGGAACACGTGGGCCGGGCCCTCTTAAAAGGTTACAAGGTTGTTTGAGTGAAAAATCACAGAGCTTAAGCGGCTAACTCTACCTGCCGCAACCAGTTGCGGATCGTGAGCTCGATTTTGGGGGGAAATAAGAATCAAAAATTTTGTATGCCCAAGTATGATAGACATTTTATTTTATCATATTATATATTGTTTATAAATGAATTATATTTTTATAAATCATATGTTTTGAGTTATATGTTTTTGAGAAAAATACACCGTAGTATTTGAAAATTTAAAAATTACATTTCTCGACAGAAAAATAAGATATTCGAGCTAACTCGACGGCACACAGTGTGCTTTTTTAACACTCCATGCGAATTAATCATAGCGATTTCGACAGAAGCAACATTTAGGAAAGTTTACTGCCAGAAATATTTTTTTGGAGGGGGGTTGCTATCTGTTTGAAGTATTGTATTAAATTATTAAATTGATATAAAGAAAAATTACAGAACGGGTATCAAACTAAAAAGGTTTAGGAAACTTTACTGCCGAAAATATTTTTGAGGGGCTTGCCACCTGTTTGAAAAATTGTATTCGTTTCAATTGCTAAAATAAATGAAATATTACATTACTGTTGTTAAACTAAAGATGTTTAAGAAACATATTTTTGAAGCGGGTTCGCACCTATTTGAAAAATTTAATTCAGTTAAATTAATAAGATAAGTATTGAATTAGTTCACCTTTGAATAAAGTGCGCGATATGTAGACTCGGTTTATAAGATTATAAATTAAATTTCCAGGAGACAACCAATACTCTACCTACTTTCTTGCGCCGGGTATTTAATGTTCTGCTCCGCCCGAACTTTGACTTTCTTACTTGTTTGTTTTAGCGTGCTCACTGGGTACACCAGGTCGTATGCGTAACATAAATACTAACTCGCTGAACGGCCAGTGTCCATTTTAACATATTCGTAACAAAAAATATTTCTTCATCAACAAAAAATTCATCTTCATAACAATGCAGTATAATTAACAAATAATTAGGTTCCTGCTAATAAATGTCAATTACCTTGATATTTAATTAAGTTGAGGGAACAGGCAAAGTGACAGACCATGTTCATTGGCCACGCACTTACATAAAATATTACTCATACGCAGCGTTGGATGACATGACACGAAAAATGCGTTTGTACGAAGAAACGTGCCAAATAAATGTTAAATATCTACTTGTACTTAAATTGTATGTATGAAACACAAATGATTAATGTGTTCCACTTTAGACCAGCGCAGACGACGTAAAAAGCGTATGCAAGTACGAAAGTATATTTTAATGTCAACAGAAGTAACTTTTCGTATACCTACTGGTTTGTTTATATGCAGCTCTTTTGCGCACCTTGCTCATGCCATACCGCACATGTAGGTACTTACTTTATACAATGTCATTTATTATGCGATAATGTGCCGAAAATTTCTTTACTAATGGGATAGTAATAGGTGTCAAGCAAAAGAGGAAGAATAGTATGAAAGTTGTAAGTATGTAATAAAAAGTTGGTTGCATAATGCGTATGCGCCATATTGTGAACAGATAAAACCAAAGATAGAAAGCGTGCAAATGTTCATAAATATTTGATGGACATTCATTAAAGTTATGTGACCCATGAAGGCTCCGAAATTGCCAAATGTTTATTAAAAAAATAATTATTTTCATGGAATCTCTTTAAACTTATATCTACTTAATTTGTTTGATGTATACTTTTAATAATGCCAATGCTTAAACCTCTTGCCCACAAAGAAATGAACACTCTTCTGCTCTTCATTTCGGCTGCCGCACAAAACAACGAGAATCAATGTAGCTAAGTCCTATTCCAAAAAGCATTCAAATCAACTCAAGCATTCTAGGCAATTGAGACTAGTTAAGCATTTTAAGTTAAGTCAAGTCTGCTTGACAAGAAAAACCACTTCGGCCACGCTTACTTTGCATTTGAAGAAGCTGCTTGTAGTGTAAATTACAAGGAATCGATGCACGCTTGAGGCGAACAACGGCTGTGGAACGACAAGGAATGTACGTACTTTGAACGTACGTCTAGTTGAATGTCGTTTAACAAACTAAACGAACTGTTATTGTGTCTCGTAAGTAGGTAGCCGACGGAGTTGCCAAAAAATATAGGTAACTACGATTGGTTTCTATAAATTGTGTCTTTCTAAAGTGGTGCGCGTGCAATCATGTGAGGAATTGAAAAATACTATCTTGGTCAAGCGTTGCTAAATGACTAAAAATTTCATTTTCGCGGTCAAAGTATTTAATCGTTATTTTGTGATTTTTATTTATTTTTGGTCAAAAGTAATCGTTGTTTTGTATTTGTATTTTTTTCGACTTTTTCTGATTGCATTTTTTTACCTTTTTACATTTTTTATCATATAATAAATTTTACTTGCAAATTTCTAATTAGTATTTTGTATTTTGTGGTATTTTAGAGAAACGTTGGCTCACAGAGCCCAGAGCTATTTTAAGATTTGTGTTAAATATTATGTATTAATTTCAGCGAAGCTGTTGTCCATTGCTTTGAATACATTTTACATTCATATTTTCCAATGCATTGCAGAGTAGGTGAGCGAGCGGGCTACTCAATTCACAAACACTTAAGCTCGGAACACTTTAACNGATTTTAAAGTTTGACATTTTGGTATATTTATTTCACAAATTGTGTATTTTTATTTAAGTAAATAAGAAAAACATGAACAATCAAGAATATGTGATTAATTTTGCGACAATTTAATTTTGCAGCACTACATCTACTCATTGTCGCCGGCAAAATTAGAAATAGATTTAATTTGGCGACGTCGACAATTGCAGTCCTGCAGCCAAGATGTCGTGCTGTCGTCAAAATAATTGTGTCCGTAAGAACGTGTGTATTTAAAATTTGACAGATGCTGCTTGTCGCTTGCTGTCGTCAAAGTGTTCCGAGCTTTACAAACGATTTATTTTCTGAGATTTATTTGCCATGTATCGCACACATATCACCCGCGAGTAGGTCAAGCAACCAGACAATGGACTTCGCGTGGAACAAAAACTGAACATAGGTATGTACATATGTATGTACTGTATACAATTGCATGTATATCCATAGGCAAATTGGTGTTTTATTTTTTAATTTGGCAATTCCGCTTATTGTGTATATCCTTTTGTATGTGACACAAGAGCCAGTGAATTTCCGATTTTGGTGAGAAAAAATATTTCCGTTCAGAGACAATGATTCCCATAACTCGCATAAATGCTCCATATAAATATGTAAGTATTTATTCAAAAAAATATCCACATATATATACTCTTGCAGAAGTCCATTGCAAGTTGCTTTAAACGCAGAATTTGGTTGCTTTAAACGCAGAATTTATTTCATTTTACCTCACTTAAAGCAAACGTTCGAAAATAAAAATTTTCGATGCTATCTATTTTCGTAACGAATGCGGTGAAAGACGCTTTAAAAATTAATAAATTCTCAACCGTAAAAAGTCAATGACCAAACGTTTTTATCACAACTGTATCACCAGCAGCAGACAAGTTGTCGCCAAAATGGCTAGTGTCACCGTGCAGCAGTGCAAACGAACGCCAACAATCGAACAGGTAGATAGAGGTTTTTTAAAGCCAAATTCTATGGCTGTTTGCCAGCAACATTGGCACACTAGCACGCAACAACACTTGCAAATAGCTTTGAAATGTCGTACATTATTCACTTATTTAATATTCACTGTTATGGGTATTCTCTCAGTTTTAATATAATCTTTATGTCCGCTCAACTTGGCATACTTTTAGGCGTATTGTCAGGCAGTTGGTAATATTGGCTATTTTTAATGACTTTTTGGCGCTGTTTATTCGAGTAGTAAATTTTTATTAAGTTTATTAATTTTCCCATTATTGTGTGCGCCATATTGGATGCCCCATTTTGAATTTTTGAAACCTGACTTTTTTATTAAACAATACTGATTTATAAACCCTTTAAAGACCAAGCGAAACATGCTTCCCAAAGAGTTTTGCGCCTCATAAAACAAAAACTGTTTCTATTTTTTTAATGTGCCCAATTTTTATGTAGTTATTTCATTGATAAAATTTTGGGAATACAAATATAATTTCTTTATCAAAACTAAAAACAAATTACCATGAATTAGAAAAATATGGTACCTACCTAGAAAAATATTAGTTGTTGAACAAATATGAGTTAAGGAAAACAATACATTTTTGAAAATATTTCCGTTTGGAAAATTTTTAGTAAAGAAACATTAAGGAAAAAAATGCTTTATAAAGCGGAATTTTAGGAAAAAAAAATTTACTGTGAAATTTTTTTTTTCTGAAAATTATATTTTTGTAACAATATTTGTTAAGGAAAATTATCTGTAGAAAAAAATATTTTTACCAAAAGCAAAAGTAATTATTCAATTATTTAAAAATTTTTTTTTTTAAATAAATATTCTATAGGAAAAAAAAATTTTAATAAAATTTAGTGCTTACAAATTTTGAGGAAATGGAGTGCCGAAAAATAACTTTTCTTATTTGTTCTTTGTTTCATATTATTATTATCTGTTATTAGATCCGCCATTTTGAATTTTTGAAATATGACTTCAGATTCGTACGCAGCGACCTCAAAAATATTTAGCAAGAAAATGATCTCAAATTGTGTCAAAGTGTATTTGAGCAACTAGTTTTTTTGTCCACCTAGATTTGGATTTCAGACGACTGTGCGCCATGTACATATGTATGTACGTGCATGTACGAATACAGCTTTCTACGATATGGCGTATGAGGCGTATTAGTTCCTGCTGCTAAAAATTATTTGCCAGAAGTCATTTGACCATTGACAACTTGGTTATTTACGCATCGATTTTCATCGTTAGTAACTTGATTATTTTTGGCAAAGGAACAGGCTTCAATAAAAATGGAAATTCAAAGGATTTTTTGTTACTATTTTAATTTTTTCCTTGCTAAAATTTGAATTCTTTTAATAAAAATTCAAACATCTTGAGAAAATTATCTGTTCCGGAATTAAGTTTTCGGTTTTCGGCATTATTAGTTTCATTTTAAAACTTGTGATTATCACTACAATTTAATTAGAAGCGTTCTAAATTGAAATTTGCATATTCACAAACCACCGATTTGTTTAAATTGGCAGCTCTTTTAGTCTCTTTTGCCACTTTCACCCCATTCAGTTAACCTTGTAAGGGATTTAACTAATTTCATTTGCTGTGGTTTTAATCGTGTCGAAGGTGGCTTAGAGTAATTGGCACTAAATGTCACATTAGACCACAATTAATTACCAACAACAAGGGTCACCTACAAGCAAATCAAATTTGTAACAGTAGCAAGCGAAAGTAAGTGCGCGGGCACATGTGTTGTACATACATACATATCGCACACTGGTTTCAAAAGAGTCACAACTCAAAATTTAGCATTTTTGAAATTATGCGCTAAAAATGTACACAGAGCTTTTATTTACCTTTTCAGAAAAAGCTGGAGCAATTTTTTTTATAATTTGTTAAAAAAAAAACCTAAGGTAAAATCGCCCTTGCCCATATGATAAGATACGAAACAGTTTTTCGCATTTTCTGACGAGCGATTATTTTGAGTTGTGACTCTTTTGAAGACGGTGTGTGTGTGCGATATGTAGGTTCATATGCATTTACGTATGTGCATATATTTATATGCAGATGCGGTTACTTGAAAGGAAAAAGCAGCAAATCGCAGAGTAGATTTCAAAGCAGTGAGTAAAAGTGATTGATGCTACTATTTTCCACCTATGACTCTATTTTTTGTTCGTATTTTAATAACTATTGATTTGAATGAATGCACATATGTACATACATACATATATAGAGCGGGTTCAACTACAATTCGGCAAGTGCTTGATGTCTTTTTGACATAGTTAGCATATATGAATGTATCTCGGTATATGTATATGCACCTGCACTTTTATACAATTACAATTTCATTATGCAACATGGACAGCCTTGATTCACTGTCATATGCATACATTCATACTTTTACAGGCAGGCTCATGAAAATACCATACCTGGTCAGTTAGCCAACAAATATCCCTCAAAGCCTTTATCAACCTCCAGCCTTCAAAAGCAGCGAACCTATAATTTGGTCAAAGGTAAAGCGTTGGTCAAAATTGCCGGTCGTGCGCCTTACTTAATCTGCATGACTGTTTGTGCTCGTGTGACAGTAGTATGGCAAATTCATATATGGAAGCTGGTTCGTGTTCTCGTCACTGCTACAGCAAACTTGCTAATGATAATCAAATAAGGGCGGACTTTTTTCGAAGAAGAAACGACTGATGGGTAACAACTGCTGAAATAAGTTACATTTCAGTGCAGGCCTCCGATGCATTTGCTGCTGAACTTTAGAAAAGAAAATATACCTATATACATACATACAGACAACTAGTACATGGATGCATATAATAGGTACATGTACACAAAAATTGGTTGGATGGAAATTACCCAAAAAGCAGTAAATGTTTTTAAAAATAATTTAATTATTACGTTTTTTTGAAGTTTTTTTCAAATAAACCTTTAATAAGTTCTGAGAGCGAATGTTTATAAATCACTATGAAATTTTTTGAACTGTAAGTGGCTTTTTTTTTAAATATAACGTCAAATTAATAGGTTTGGTCTGTATGTGCAATAAGGCTTTATTTTTTCAAAGAGAGAGTTGCCACCTTTTAAAAAATTATATTCAAATTTAAAAAAATAATAAGTAAATTATTGCAAAATGGGTATCAACCGAAACGGGTTTGAAAAGCTTTGTTTCTTAGCTGAACTATAGGAGGATTGCTATCTGTTTAAAAAATCATATTGGGTAAGAACAATATGCATCACCATATGGGTACCAAATGAAAGGGGTTTCAGAAAGTAATAATTTGAAAATATTTTAATAAAAACGGACATGAACGGTAAGCCCGCCTTAAGAATATTTTTGAGATGTTGAAAGAGGGTTGCCACCTGTTTAAAAAATCAAATTCAAATTATTTAAAGGTTTAATTAATTATTAAAACATGGGTATCATTCGAAGGGGGTTTGAAAAACTTGTATTCCTTAACTGTACTTGGCGGGGTTGCCACGTGTTTAAAAAATCAAATTCTACTTAATTCATCAGTAAATTAAAATAAGGAGAGTTAACATGGATTAAGCTTGAAAATGCTTTTGAAGAGGGCTGCCACCTGTTTGAAAATTCTAACTCAATTAACTAATACATAAATTATATGAAATATAACAACACCGCAGTCAAACGAAAGAATGTTAAGAAATCTTTAGTTTGATCATTTGAAAATGGTTGTTGTGTGTTTAAAAATATATATTCAAATTATTCATTTACTTAGGGGGGTTGCCAATTGTTTAAGCAATCAAATTCAAACTAGTTCTTCAGTTTATTGAAATACATGTGTATCACAAGAAAGAGATTTAATATTTTAATTTGGGAATACTTTTGAAAGGGAATTTCAAAAATTAGAGGTCAAATTAAACATTTTACATGTAGATGTGATGTAAAGTTTTTAATTTTATTTACTTATGAACTTTTTTCATCGGTATAGAGTGATTTGAAATTTCATGAAACTAAAAACATGTACACTGCCAAACTGCTATTTACTGACACTCGGGGCTCTTATAACTCTGACTAACATTTGAAATAGTTTTTAAGTTTTGAAATTAAGTTTCGGGCGTTTTAACGACATGTGGGTTCACTAGTTAATTTCTAAAGCTACAGCGGGGCCGTATGAGTAACTTCATATGCTGTCACTGAGAAAGCTAGAGGAGAGCAGGTAAGGAATGCAGGTTTTCCCATTCACACTTCGCTTTTAATGCTATGACTGACAACACCCAAGTATGTGCAACGAGGTGGCAATAATAAATGGAAGTAAAACATAAAAGCGATTCGCGGCGTGTGCACTAAAACAAAGCAAACAGAACTGCGGTTCCAAAAGGCAATACAAAACAAACAAAAAACAACAAAGATAAAGAAACCGAAATGGAAAACAATTGAATAAGTAATTTGTATTACGCGTAAGCGCTGAAGTGTGCTTGCCTTTCTTTTTCGAACACATCAAAGCGATTATGCGACACTTTACTAACACGGATGGTGGGTACAAAAAATTATGTTACTGTATATATATGTATATAATATATAATATGTAAAACTAAACCTATTTTTCCAGGGTTTCCTCAAATTGGCATTTTCGAAGCCCGGTTTTCGCAAAAAGGCGAATATCGTTACTGAATATATCCATTGAGTGAAGTCTTATAATGGAGTATGATTCCGTGCCCAGAAGTGGAAAGCTTTTGAGTGTCATTCACCTGAGTGTGGCTAGAAGTGTTTCTTATGCGTACGGTTCAAATCGCAGCTCACAACGTCCGGATATTTATATCCACGTATCCTCTAGGTAGCGACCAAACACCCGTTTGTGAGAGGGTGTAAAGCTTCCCGTGTGCTGGGTTGGGACCCAAACGTCACGTTAAAACCCTACCCAACGAAAACAAAAAGCAGTCCCGGATGAGACCCCATTTTTCTGATAACGACCACGGCAAACGTATTAAGGACTATGATTTGAGGGTATATCCGGACCCTTAATAGGAAAGGTTTGTTGATGTCCTCGGGAAGACTAAGGCTGACATCACCGCCATCCAGGAAATGCGATGGATGGGGCAAGGTAAGGCAAGGCAAGGTAAGCGCGTGGAGCCTTGCGACGTCTACTATAGTTAACACGTAAAGAGGCGCAAATTCGATATGGGATTTGTGGTGGAAGAGAGACTGCGTCGCCGAGTACTGGCGTTCACCCCGGCCAACGAACGTCTAGCCACAATCCACATCAAAACGAGATTCTTCAGTATTTCGTTCATCTGCGCCCATTTTCCGACAGAAGAGAAGGACGAGGCGTCCAAGGATATCTTCTATGAGCGCTTGGAGGGAGCATATGAGCGCTGCCCATGACTCGATATAAAAATCGTTTTTGGCGATTTCAATGACGGGATCTTTGGCGCCACCGTCAGAAACTTCAGCCTCCACGACGAAACGTCCGATAACGGATTGTATATTGCACGAAGGCATTCGTAGTATTTACGTGTGGTTTTAAAATATACGAAATCTACAACTCTGTATTCGTACAATTTACTTAATACACTCGTACATAGAACAAATGCAGAAACATGTTTTTTAAATTCGTACAACGGACGAATATTTTCGTACAATGTACTAAATTACCGTCAGTTTGAAATTTCATCATATTTGCGTTGCCATTGTTGGTCCTTCTTCACTTCAAATGGCGCTTAGTCTTTCAATTTATCTCAAAGTGCCAAAATGATACTTTTTAAAAATAGTACTACTTTTTCACCAACTAAAATTTTGAATTTTTTCTTTATAAACGTGGTTCCTATTTAATTACTAAATGGGAAAGAAACGATTTTTTTTTTTTTTTTGATTAAAAAGAATGTCACTTTTATTTTTCTATTTGGCACTTTTTGGCATCATTTTATCCCCAATATGACCCTAGCCCTGACCGCGACATATGTAGCTTTTCAATCGGTGAAACATTAGCGGCTGGCAATAGCTCATGCCGCCACTAAAAACTCCTCCATTACAGAATAAGCCCTTTTTTCGTTGGTGGACCCAAGTGAATTTGAATGTCGACAGATTTAAATTTGATTCCCAAAATACTATTCACCTTTCAGTATAAGCCTAAGGTATTAAAAGGTATTTTATTTGGTAAAATTTTTCCAAATATTATTTGTGAGTGCTCGTATTGGAAAAGAATTAAAAGCGCTTTGTATGATATATTTTTCATATTTGGATAAAAATGAAAACTAAATAAAGATGCATGTATGTATGTACATAAAAAGCCTACACCAATGACTCTTACCTTCGCACACCTACATTTACATATATAGGAGCCGAAATAGGCAAATATTTTAAAAATCCATTTTATTTCCTCTATTGTCGTCTGCTGATTGCCAACTAAATAACAAAATGATTGCTAAACTTTTCACATGTCAACAAATCAGGCACATATGTATGTATGTACAACTAACTGTATGGCAGTCAGAGTATAACTACGATTTCCTTCAGCTGGACGGCTAGGTGCAATGTTAGTTAGCTGGCTGTGGATAGTCCACACTTGGTTTGCCTGAAGTGAATGACGAGTTGGCATCCGTTATGGGATTACACTTCCGGCGATGTTATTTACACAAGGTACACAGGTATGCTAGTGATTTAGAAATATATGCAATTGCAAACGGACAAATATATCAGCAACCTAAGGGATTCTGTAACTCTTTGTGGGTATTATGGGTGTTCGTCGGCTGAGCTACCAAAAGCTTTTGGCCATCCTCCCATTCGCTAACATTTCTATATTCCCTGTGTTATCAACGTAAAGCAAATAAGTGAGCTAAGCAAGCCCACTAGCTTTGGACATACGCAAACATATATAATTTTATGGAATGTACCCTGACGGAAACAAGTGATTTTTTTTTAATCAACTAATTGAAAAACTACTTTAGAATTAATGCAAATAGAAAATGTTTCGATAGTCTTTTTACTCAAAAAAAAAAAAAACAATTTGTGTCTTGGAAGTATGAAAAAGTATCTGTGAAGTGCATAATACAAGCGTATTCAAAAGAAACATACTGACTTTGAAGTTGTTTAAGCCAAATGCATTTTAAAGGAGTTAAAAATACATGCAGGAAACAGCAATTGGCTGCTTCCTAGGACATCGCCTTGTTAAATACATAAATGAGTTCGTTGCAGGTAAAATAGTGTGAATTTCAATTAGTTACCATTGAAAGTAAAGTAGTTTATAAATTACTAATTAAATTTCCTGCAGGGTACATACATATATTCATATCGTCGCTTAAAGTACAAAACCGCGTATCGTCATTCTGCAAAACCGCGTAACTGATATTTGCTGCCAAAAATTTGATTTGCTCACACAAGCTCTTGGCTCAATCCCTATCCATTCGTCCTGAAATATATTAGCCAGAAATGCGATTGCTTTATAAAAAAGAGAACCATTTTGAAAGAATGAGTGTTTTTACTATCTAGAATATAATTTATTCAACATCACATACGCGGTTTTGCATTTTGTTGATACGCGGTTTTGTACTTTAAACGACGATATGCATGTGTGTACCGTCACTTAAATAAATACGTTAGGTGGCAATAAGGCAGCCAATTTTCCGTAAAGGACCAGTACTTCACTGAATAAAATTTGACTGATCAGAATTGGCCATTTGCTTGCATCGAAAATGTCAGCTTTCGACCAGTCCCCAAGGAATCGGTCTAGAGATAGACGAAAAGTACAGTTTGACAGTGACAATACAATAAAAAAAAATAAATTTTAATCACCACGCTGTGAATGTCCCAATCGTTTGGTCTGGCCTTGATTTAAAGTAAAAATTTGAACACACATTAACATGCGTGGCGTAGCTCAAGGCGCAGAGATGCTTGCCACTATTTCTTAGCTTTCAGGAGGGTCCGGATTCAAATGTTGTCAGGGGCAACATGGTTATAAAATGATAAAGAAATTATTTTTTGTGTTTCTGAAATATGAAAAAGCATCAGTGAAGTGCAGAACGCAATCTTACTCCAACGAAAAAAAATCGCCAAAATTGGACTAGTCCAGGACTATCTTACGGTCAGTGTTGATTGGACCGGTCCTTTTTCAATGACACGCCAATGCTTAAAATAGCAGTTGAAACCATTGGCAGGGGAATTATGAGGGACTAGTGCTGGTAAGAATAGGGCCAATCTGAGGGCTAACCTAAGGTGAGTCTGAATTGCTGTAGGGTTGCTCGATTTTTCGATTTGGCGTGCACTTGCTGGCTAACCTGCCTGTGTATATGTACATATTTATGTGTGTAAATGTGTCCAAATACGTGCACAGGATTTTAGCTTTATATTAGCTGGATTGAAATTCATAGCCTAAAATTGAGCTACATTTATCTAGTATGTATGTATTTTTGTGTGGAGATAATATGTAAATATTTATTTCTACGAATCCCAGCATTATATTCTACGCTAACTAATCGTCCCGCCGAAACCATTGCCAACGCCAGTGCGGTTTGCGACTCCGAATAATGTTCCCAAAGAAAAGCAGAGCCGTTACATATCATTGGCGAAAGTTTACAATGAGGACCCTACATACTTTCGGAGGTTTTGCTTAAGCCATTGAACACCTTTGCCGAAGTTTAAACAATGCATTAGACCGTACCGGAAAAAAAGTTTGCCGCACCCGCCCGAGTCTAAAATATATGTACTAGGCAATTTCGAAAACAAATTAACGCCTTTTTACATCTTTTGCCATACCTTCGGCATTAACAGTCGGACCTACAGAGGATACAGATTTCTTGTTTCAAAGTTCATTAAAATCAGGTAGCCCGTTTTAGTACTTGCCCACCAGATTTCAGTTATTATCAACCTAGCGTACCACCCTAATGCCAGTAAATTATAGCGCACTAAAAATCATTAAACTTTAAAAATGTTTATTTGAAAAAACCTTTAATAAGCTTAATATTAAAAATGCTTATTTAACGCTTATTATATCAAACTTACTTTAAGTTATTTTTAAAAACATTTACTGAAATGCTTGTTGGGAACTTTTCAATGGTCAAATGAAAATGTGCAAATGAAATAGGAGCCGGAAGTAATTGTACTCAATGGCAAATTACCGTATGTAACGCTGGCATGATTGAAAGTGCTGCCACATATTTTTTTGACAAACATATGCTTTTTCGCTTATGATTGTCATTGTACCATGATTTTGTTTCCATTTTTCTAAAGTTCCTTACGAAACTCCCAATTGCTCTAAATTTAACTTATATTTTTGTTTCAGATTTACAGTTAAGGTGTCTTGGAACTAAAAAAAACACCAAAAAACGCACCAAGCACCAAACTCAAAAATTTTCGCGTTTTGAATTAAGAAAAGCACTAAATTAATTAAAATAATTAAATGTTACATTTGGGTAGGCGCGCCAGCTATGCTTTTGGAGATTTTTGGCGATCAAAATTAGTGATGGTGAATGTTGGAATCCGGCTACATAATTTGCATAATTTCAGGCTCCCTTGGTATTGTTAAATAATTAATATGAATAGCTTAACTAATTTGCAGAAACTTACTTGTATCTTTGAATACTACTGATTCTTACGAATCAAAATCTTATGCTTTA
>NW_016170789.1:0-10754 GCF_001687245.7 Rhagoletis zephyria
TACCTGCAATTATTGTACCATGGCGAAAATGTTTTAAAATTTCACAAATACACTCTCACTTTCAGTCTCAAATAAAAGAATATTTGAATATTTTCATCTATTTTTTTTTTTTTGTTTTACTTTTATTTGGCATTTGAGTTGCCTTGAAAGTTTCAATTTTATAAAGTAGACAAACTTCAAAAAATAAATGATGGCCGACGAATTGAGCGAGCGGATTTACCATTAAGTATTTGTATCATGATTGTAACCATGGTACAATTATTAAAGGTATTGTCTTCTCAGAGAGCACATATTCCGATCTGTCTTATTTGAAAAACATCACTACTGTTCACACTAAAGGGTAAACTGTAAGGGAAAAGGGATATTTTCATACACCATATATGATACCTATTTTGTTTAACAAACTTTCTTGCAGAGAACTTATTTAATTTGCAAAATCCGAAAAATAAACATTTGATTAGTAAACAAATTCAAAAATTTTATTGCTCACTTTTGTTTCAAACCTCTTTTGGTTTGTTTTCAAAAATTATAAAAATTAAATTGAGCCAAATCAAAATCCAGAGACAAATACATGGAACAACATGGTACAATTCAAGGCGAATTAATATAAGGTGATAGCAGGAGTACAAAAACAAAAATTTACATGTAGTTTGTTTTTGCTTTGGCGGCATAAACTGTCAAAATCTGTAAGAGTGTGTGTAGAAATTCAAACAGAATTTTCCAATTTGATATCAGAAGCCGTGCGGCGAAACACATACACAAAATCAGCTGAGCTAGTAACACCACCTTATATAAATTCGCCTTGGTACAATTATTACGATTATTTCCCAGAGCGTTTTGCTTTACATCGAAATTCGTGCTCCCTTATTTTCATTTTGACGCATTTTAATGTTGATTCTTTTACTTTTAGTTGGCTTTGCTTTTGGTTTTCGTTCAATTTAATTTTTCAAAACAAAAGAAAAAACTTTTGAAATGAAGTGAGCCATACAAATTTTGAATTTATTTACACGCAAATGGTTTTTTCCGGCTTCTGCAAATGAAATAAGTTCTCTGCAAGATGGTTTGTTTAAAAAAATACGTGTACATATATGGTATATCGGGTATGGAAATATCCCTTTTCCCAAGCAATCCACGTTTTAGTGTGGGCAACATTGATATTTTTTAAATAAGGCAGATCGGAATATGCGCTCTCTGGGAAGACAATACCTGCAATTATTGTACCATGGCGAAAATGTTTTAAAATTTCACAAATCTCACAAATACACTCTCACTTTCAGTCTCAAATAAAAGAATATTTCAATATTTTCATCTATTTTTTTTTTGGTTTTACTTTTATTTGGCATTTGAGTTGCCTTGAAAGTTTCAATTTTATAAAGTAGACAAACTTCAAAAAATAAATGATGGCCGACGAATTGAGCGAGCGGATTTACCATTAAGTATTTGTATCATGATTGTAACCATGGTATAATTATTACAGGTTTTGTCTTCTCAGAGAGCGCATATTCCGATCTGCCTTATTTGAAAAACATCACTACTGTTCACACTAAAGGGTATACTGTAAGGGAAAAGGGATATTTTCATACACCATATATGATACCTATTTTTTAAACAAACTTTCTTGCAGAGAACTTATTTAATTTACAAAAGCCGAAAAATAAGCATTTGCTTAGTAAACAAATTCAAAAATTTTATTGCTCACTTTTGTTTCAAACCTCTTTTGGTTTGTTTTCAAAAATTGTAAAAATTAAATTGAGCCAAATCAAAATCCAGAGACAAATACATGGAACAACATGGTACAATTCAAGGCGAATTAATATAAGGTGATAACAGGAGTACAAAAACAAAAATTTACATGTATTTTGTTTTTGCTTTGGCGGCATAAACTGTCAAAATCTGTAAGAGTGTGTGTAGAAATTCAAGCAGAATTTTTCAATTTGATATCAGAAGCCGTGCGGCGAAACACATACACAAAATCAGCTGAGCTAGTAACACCACCTTATATAAATTCGCCTTGGTACAATTATTACAATTATTTCCCAGAGAGTTTTGCTTCACATCGAAATTCGTGCTCCTTTATTTTCATTTTGACGCATTTTAATGTTGATTCTTTTACTTTTAGTTGGCTTTGCTTTTGGTTTTCGCTCAATTTAATTTAAAAAATTTTTTTTAAACAAAAAAACGTTTGAAATAAAGTTAGGAAACATGAAATGCGTCAAAATGAAAATAAAGCTAATGCCAGATAAAACTTTGTAGCTTTGTAGCAAAACTCTCTGGGAAGACAATACCTGTGAATAATTGTACCATGCATGTAACCAGTACCGGTAAAAAGACGCTCTTATGATATTCCCCAGTGAAACACAAAATAAAAAGTATTCTCAGCCAACGAGAAATATCAACAACTAAAAAAAAAAAACATAAATATGTATGTTTATTTTTGTTTATCGGCCTTTAAATTGTAAACTGATGTAATTTTTATTTGATAAGCTCGGGGCCCAGAGAAAACATAAAACACAGATTTTAGTTCAATAATTTTTATTGTCGATATTTCGACCTCAATCTGAGGTCATCTTCAGGAACTCCTCGTTGTGCCTGAAGTTCCTGAATATTGAGGTCGAAATGTCGACATTAAAAATTATTGAACTAAAACCTGTGTTTTATGTTTTCTCTGGGCCTCGAGCTTATCAAATAAAAATTACATAAATATGTATGTATATGTATGTCTATATTTGTGAATATGTAATATTAATTTTAATATAAACAACTAATTAACTCACACTTATGCAGTGTTAACATGTTTCACGCCCTATCTCAACTGAAAATATATTGAAAATATGTTGAGATAGGGTGTTCTTCAACCAAATTCTGAAACAGGGCGTTCTTGAAAAGTTTTCTGAGATAGGGCGTTTTAAAACTTTGTATTTGTCTTTATATTTTATAAATGAATTCAATAAATAAAGTGTCCCAAAAAAGAAAAAAAATATGGTTTTTACAATGGTATTTTTTTTAAATATTTAAATATAAAGTGCGGGTTAGTATCGGAATTATATCACTACAAAATTCGAAACACGAAATTCAGCGTAATAAAATTCTTTTTGCAGTAAACCAAATAAAAAGTTGGACGCGATATTTGAGCAACTATTGGCTTTTTTTAGTTTATTTAATATTTATTATTTTTTTATGAAGGTATAGCTGATTACTTAACAAACACCATACAAATTAAAATTAGAGGTTTCGTGCAAAAATTAGGAAAATTCTGTAAAATTTCACCAAATTTTTTTAGAATTTTAATCAGCATCTTTAGAAAATATTTTGGTATGCAACTCAAATATGAAGTAGCTAATCCTTACCGTTGATTTGTGAAAATATTCTGTTGACGGCGTCACGCGTTTTTTTCTATATATAGTATGTTACAACAAAAAAAATTTGTCAAAGATCAACGGTAAGTTATAGCTACTTCATATTTCCACTTTTTTATACTAAACTTTAATGGCATACAAAACTACATACTAAAATTTTGTTTAAAAATGCTGAATGGATGAATGGAAATCTTAATGCAATTTTGCAGGATTTCATAATAAGTCTCAAATTTGGATTTATATGGTGGTTGTTCAGTAATCAGCTATACTTTATTGACAGCAATGCATCGGAAACAGAAACCTTTCCTAGAAAGCAAAACATTGACGAAGGGTGGCATTCGCCGGCTAACAATAGTTGTTGGAACAAGCATTACCGGTTTTATAAACTTGTATTAAGTTTGCAAGAAGTTATTTTTGCGAAAACCCGAATTTCCAGAAGGAAATTGGAGACAGAGCAAGTAAGACAAAACAAGTAATTAAAAAATAAACAGCTTAGAACAACTATTAAAAAAAAAGAAATGACTGAAGAAGTTTCACAGATTTTTTGAAGAGAATTGCAAAAAATATTATAATTTACTAAAACAAAATATGCACCTATTGGTTGCATATACATATGTACATTACACTGCATTACTCTCCATACAAAAAAAAATCGGTACAGTTCTTCCATTGAAATTATAATATGTATTATATTTAAAGACTTGCACTAAAATATTTCGGAAAAATATTGAGATTTACGTGAACTGGACCGATTTGAAAATACCTCCGAAAATTGCGTATTTTATGATTAAAAATAGTTTTTTCTCAAAAATCACCTAAGATGACAAAACAGTTTAAGTTTAAAAAATTTGTATAAAAATATTAAAAAAAATTAAACGGAATCAAATTTATGAGATTTTTGATGCTGTGATTTAAATTTTTTCAATGATTGGTTTAAGAAAAGCTTGAATAACTGGGACAAAACTTTATCGGTTTAGATTTATGAGGTTTCATTGGAAAAGTATTTTCTCACTTTTTTTATTTCTTTGCAACTAAACTCATTCAGAGTATGAAGGAGAAAGGTAAAATGAAAGAGCGTAATTCCATGTTGAATTAGGATGTGCTTACATTTGAAAAAAAAATAAAAAATTGGGACGTGAATGAGTTTTTTGCAGAGAAATAAATAAGTTGATAAAATACCTATCCACTGATACCTCATAAGTCATAAGTCTAATCTTTGAAAAAATTAAAAAATAGAAACTATTTTTATTCATAAAATTTGAGGTATTTTCAAATCGGTCCAGCTCAGGTAAATCTTAGTATTTTTTCCAAAATATTTTGGTGGCAGTCTTCAAATATAATAAGTTTTGTAATCCTCGCGGAAAACCCCAATTTTTTTGGTGATGCTGTCCTAATGTACATATCCACACACTGAAAATAAAAGTTTACTTTGGTAATTGCAAAAACACTGTGTAAGAATTTGTATAGGTTTCGCTAAGTTTAAGGTTTTGAGATTACTGCAAATTAATCGGGAAGGACCCAGAAACCGCGACCAAAAAAAAAAAACGAATGCATATCATACAGTGAATGGAAACTGCACATTTATCCCGGTTTACGCTGCTCTTCGCTGCTGGAGCTTCAACAAGCTAATTTGAAAAAGAATTTAAATGGATATATCTATCAAACTGATTAATAGAATTGGCGTGGTGAATCTTTAGGCGCGACGAGTAACGTAAGCCGCAGAAATAATGCAACCTAGTTTTCTATTAAATATCTTTAAAAAAAAAACGCTTTCACGTTAACTAAACAGCATTTGCAAGATAAGTGAGTTTTTCTGTTTAACTGTTACTTTCGATCTTTATATTGTATGAAATATAAGCCTGTAAACATATATCGATGTGCATACTACATATCAAATCAAAAAACAAAAACCTTCTCCCGACAGTCGGGTCTACGTAACCGGAACACCCCAGATTTATATCTGGACAAGGACTATCCAGAACTCTTTGGGGAGCCTGTATGCTGTTACAACAACAACTTCAAAGCAAACACCCGTTTCAAATTTATATAAGACATGCCTACAGGGCTGTTCTGAAGATGGACTTTTTTTAAATATATGGCTTTAGAGTTTTGGTGTAGGGAAGTATATCTGGGGCCTATTTCATAAAGCGACAGTGATGATTTTTTAACGACAGGAATTTTCCATGTTGCCAGTGACAATTCGACAGTTTAATGCATGAACCAAAAAGACAAGATCACGCGGGCAGGAGACTAGCCCGTTAGAATCGCATTTAGGAAAAAAGTTGAGCGATTTTGACATTAGCCGTTTATTTACATTTCTTCGTTGTTTACAATTTGGTGGGGGCTTTTTACTGCAATTTTCTTCATTTTCGCTTGTGACAACGTGTGTACACATAAGATAAAGAATAATTTAACACAACGGCATGATTTATAGAAGAATTTGCATAATAAAAATGATTTTTCATGCGTTCAACAATTTCGCGGTTTTCTCCGTTCTCTTCGTTTTTTACTTCTTACAACAAAGATGGCGTCGAGATTTCGGCAGCTAGAAAATAACTTTTTTCGTTCTTTCCTTCCCGCGTGATCTTGTGTCTTTCGTTCATGAGTTTAATGGGTGATTTGTTTGATAAAAATAATTGTCATCACCTCATAAATTCCATTGAAAAAGTGACAACTTGTCATTGTCGGGGTTTAAAATTGTCGTTGACAAAATTGTCGCCAGTCATATGAAATTTATATGTAAATCATATGTAATAATTGCATTTGCATTACTTTAGTTTTAAGAAATATTAAAATTATTGAAAAGTAAAGAAATGCGCGCAATTACCATATAAATAAATTTACAAAGCCCTCCTGTGAAAGCTTTCCGACGGAGTTAATTGGTTTTGTNAAAAAGTAATGAAATGCGCGCAATGCCCATATAAATAAATTTATAAAACCCTCCTGTGAAAGCTTTCCGACGGAGTTAATTGGTTTTGTCGCTATTGTTGCGACAATTTTGTCAGAGTGACAATTGTCAGCACAATTGTCGACAATATTTCATAATATAGCCGTCGTTTTCCAAAAATGTTCACAGTTTCCTACAAGCGCATATGAAACAGAAAAAATGTCGCCCACAATTCTGGCAGTGAATTTTTTTAGGTAAATCGACAATTGTTGCACCAGTCACTTTTATGAATTAGGCCCCTGGTAACCAAATAACAGAATATTAAAAAATAATATATTCTTGGGGTCGTCCGGTGCTGTACAGCAAGGCCAAGGTATACTGCGGTGTCTATAGTGTGTAGCTTTGCTGTACAACCTATTCCGTGCTTTACTTACCACTCTAGCATGCTGTACAGCACGTTGTATCGTGTGTTCTTCTCTATTGACACTATTCTTGTACATACATATACATATATGTATGCATACTGGCACTTTCAAAATTCAATCAGGGTATTCATCGAAACGCGTGCCCGTAAACCACGTAAATCTCGTAAACTTGTTGCCTCGTAAGTTTAGATGGGAAGTCGTTAACATAAATTTCGTAAATTTAAGTAACGAATTAATTGCGTAAACAATGCGTTAAACTCAAATGAAGTATAAACTCGAAATAAAAAAATTTAAATCTAACTTCCCATAATTTTTACCGAAAACACTGAGCAATTGTAAAAAAAATGCGAGAATTTATAAAAATTAATATCTTTTTGATTTCTACTTGATCTAAGTTTTATGTGGTGCGTTTATGTAACACTGTGGGTAAACTCTCAAATTTACGTTTTGCACGTTTACATGAATCCCCTAATTTATTTTAAAAGCGCCAAGAGGCACACAAAACATACATACATATGTATGTATAGATGTACATATATTTCTTATGATGAAAAGTATTTTGTTAATATGAAATTATATTAATTTTCAGTCTTCTGTTCAAAATATAAAAAGCAAACCGTGGACCAATGATATGTT
Source organism: Rhagoletis zephyria (assembly GCF_001687245.7). Classification (NCBI taxonomy): domain Eukaryota; kingdom Metazoa; phylum Arthropoda; class Insecta; order Diptera; family Tephritidae; genus Rhagoletis; species Rhagoletis zephyria. The sequence goes on from NW_016170789.1 coordinate 7,305, forward strand.
TCTTCAACGTATTCAATTTTCACAAATGCTTTTAATCCTTCATTTAATTATTTTTATAGTAATTATATAATAATTAAGTATATTGCGAGTGTTTTAAATACGCGACACGACACGACGATAACCCGAACAAACGAACGGATGATTTTTAAATCGATCAAATAACGGATCGAAATAATAAATATACATATCTACTTGTATATATAAAAATTTTTATGACGATATAAGGTATCAATAACCTACTAGAAAATGCACCTAACAAAAAAAGTACAGATAAGCTGTATAATATTTAAATTTAGTGCATATTGCTAAATAGTTTGTGCCTATTTAGGTTTCTTGTAAGAAGCAAATATATTATATAAAATATTAATTACACACACAATTTTTTACATTGAATTTTAATATTTATGATTACTTAGTACCTTTAGATACGATACAATGCATCGATGGATCCAAGTGTCGTACCTAATATAATATTTTTTATTTAATGTGTGATAATATATGTTAGTATGTATTCATATGAAATTTATGAAATTTATTATGCTCATATTTTGTTTTGCAACGAAATTCTTTACCTTATAAAATTAGTTGATTAGAATGAGATTAATGTTTCTTTTGAAGCAATAACTTAATCAAATAATTGTAGCCTTTCTACTTTTTCTTTATTTCTTCAATCCGAAACTTTTTCTTTCTTCCTCGTTCCTTTTTTGATTCGAAACGTAATTTATTGTTGAAATATTTTTTTGTGTTACGACTGCATGTTTAACAAGTTGCATTAAAGGGATTGCAACTTTCAAATATTTATCTATAGAGGAAAAGGACTTACATATTTCAATCAATCTATTGCTGCTGCTTAACAAGGAAACACCGTTTAAATAGTTTTAAAGTTCATAGACCTTGCCTTTAAAACTACAACTCGACGATAGTGATTCCTTTGAATCTAAGTGTGTTCGCCGATTGTCTCGTAACTTAAGTCCCTACCCTTTTGCCTTTTTGATTCTTTTTGTCCCCCGTTCCATGGTGCTTTCTTTCCGTTTCTACCAGAATAGTAGCTTTAAGCTCACACTCATGTTTCAATTACCCCAGTGCGCAGAACTGATGCTTTAAATGTTGTACATAGCAACCAGACGTTCCGAAAGATTTTGTGGGAACTTGATCGACGAAGCGACGCCAATTTTCTTCTCCTACCTGTGTTTTGAAGCCATGTAAAATCTAGAAAAAAAAAACAAATAATTAAAAAAATTTAAGACAAGTTTTTATTAGTGGTTAATAAAAATAAGTAAAGTGGACCCCACATCACCGAACAACTAAATTTCTTGTGGAGTTATTTCCTTCCATTTAGGTAAAATACTTGTGCAAAATTATCGTGCGAGAAAACGACATTCATAATACTATGGATAATCGATAGTCGACTAATAGTCGTCTATCTACTACTAGTCCACACTCACAATAGGGGTGATAATTTTTTTATATATATAATATTCATTTTAAATATGAACCGAATCGGACCATAAATACGGGGTTTCTATATATCTCTGCCTCTGCGTCACCTATCGGGTGAAGTTATTCCTTTTCATGTAAATAATATACAATTCAAATATGAACCATATCGAGCCATAGGTTTTTCAATCTGCATTCATCTTTCATATTGCATTGTCATCTGATTCTGAGCTAAGTTTAAAGTTTCAAGTCTCTGGCTCATCGGGAAGTTGGTTTACCCTAGATTACTAGCGCTGAGCATATTGCCGCCCAGGGCAAAAAAGAATGTATGTTAGTTTTTAAACGATGCATTTGTAAAAGTTAAGCTTTGATTTCTAAAACTGTATAACTTCAATAAATTCGTCGCTTGAACAAATGATTGTCGTATGTTACATTTGACGACTTTTGGGAAATCGAGATTGAAGTTTAAAGTCTGTTTTCTTCAAAACGTCACGGGAGATTTCTTTGAAAATTGTATATTTNTGGGAAATCGAGATTGAAGTTTAAAGTCTGTTTTCTTCAAAACGTCACGGTAGATTTCTTTGAAAATTGTATATTTTGTTTCTAGCTTAAGGAAATATGGGAATTAATATTAAAAAAAAAAAAAATACATAAAATCTGCAACATTTATTGCTAATTTCTTTTATTCACAATTTGTCATATGTTATAGTTGACAACATGGTTGTGCTCAATTTATACACATGCGACAAATTAGCAAAATTTAACACAAATCATATGGAAAAAAAACTTTAATTTCAGTTTTATTTGAACATCAAAATATATTAAAGTAAACATAAGACAAGTCATTTTTAAGCATTTAGTTAACAACATTCCTTTAAAAATATATTATAGTAATCGGTTAACGTGGTCCAAAGATATGCGGTAACAAAGGCCCCTATTATGAGTGTCATTCGATCTTCGACTGTGGTCAAAAGTCCTGATCGAACGAATTTAATTTGGTATTATGGCGCTCGTTCGATGAAGACTAGCGCTATTGTGAATTTCACTCGTTCAGGTTGTTCACAAGAGTATATTTTTCACCGCTGAGAAGCTTTGTTTACAAATCGAGCAAACTAAATAGTTTATACATATGTACATTAGATTGCATCACTCCCCATACAAATCGCTACTATTTTTCCATTGGAATTATAAAATCTATTATATTTTAAGACGTCCACCAAAATATTTCGGAAAAATATTAAGATTTAAGTGAGCTGGACCGATTTTAACATACCTCCAAAAATGGAGTTTTTTATGATAAAAATAGTTTCTTAAAGATTTTTTTTTTGAAAAAATCCCCTCAAATGACAAAACGGCTTAAGCTTAAAAAATTTGAGAAAAATATTTAAAAAAATTGTTTTTAAAATTTTGATCGGAATCGTAATGATGAGATTTTTGATGCTGTTTTTTAACTTTTTTTTAAAGATTGGTGTTATACNAATATTTAAAAAAATTGTTTTTAAAATTTTGATCGGAATCGTAATGATGACATTTTTGATGCTGTTTTTTAACTTTTTTTTAAAGATTGGTGTTATACCAAAAACTTGAATAACTGAACCTAAACTCTTCTGATTTAGACTTAGGAGGTGCCATTAGAAAGGTATTTTCTCTACCTTTTTATTTCTTTGCTAATAGACTCATTCAAAGGATGAAAGAGAAAGGTAGGATGAAGGAACGTCATTCAAAGTTGAATTAAGATGTGTTGGTATTTAAAAAAAAAAATATTGGGACACGAATGACTTTTTTTTTGGACAGAAATAAAAACAGTGTGTAGNACGTCATTCAAAGTTGAATTAAGATGTGTTGGTATTAAAAAAAAAAAAATATTGGGACACGAATGGCTTTTTTTTTGGACAGAAATAAAAACAGTGTGTAGATACCTTTCAACTGAGATCCCATAAGTCTAAATCAGAATAGTTTTGGCCCAGTTATTCAAGTTTTTCGTAAATCAATCTTTGAAAAAGGTAAAAAAAA
>NW_016170789.1:10779-15334 GCF_001687245.7 Rhagoletis zephyria
CAGCTCACTTAAATCTTTATATTTTTCCGAAATATTTTGGTGGACGTCTTAAAATATAATAAATTTTGTAATCAAGGCGGAAAAACCGCAACTTTTTTTAGTGATGCAGTCTAATGTACATATGTAAATTTGTGCAAATTAAAATGAAATAAAAAGGAAAGCGAGTTCTGGTTGAACGATTCGTCAGAGAATGAGAGCTTAAAAAACTGGCCAGGAGCAGAAAACGTTTAAGAGAGTTTAAGTGCAGTCTTTCGAATCTTAACAGCTCTATGATTTTGTTCTCAGAGATCGTGCCAATAGAGTATTGGGATTTTCTTTCATAAGTAAAACCAGACTTTCGAGCTTGTATTTAGTATTCACGGCGCACAGCGGGGCAAAAAAGGTTGCTGTGGACAAATCAATTTTGAGAGTTAAATTAAGTTAATTAAATTCCGCGTCGATCTATCTGTGGCGATTTTTAAAAAAATAAGCTGTTTGAAAAAAAAAATTCACCTTTTTTTTTTAAATTTTGGACATCGACTCTAGACCCTCAAAGGATGATAATAGAAGAAGAATAATTTTAATATTTCAAGGGGCGTGGCTCCTCCCATATAAACCAAAGTTTTCACACAACATATGTCTGGGAGTATTCAGCGTAGAGTGCTGCAAATTAGTAAAGAGATATATAATAACAACGCCAAACTTATGGAAAAAATGGGAGTTATTGAAAAAGAGGGCGTGAAGTTACATACAAATTTTAATGTGAGATATTCAGTTTGTATGGGAGCTGCCACGCCCCCTTGAAATATTAAAATTATTATTCTTCTATTATCATCCTTTGAGGGTCTAGAGTCGATGTCCAAAATTTCACAAATTTTGGAACAGTTGCCTTCGAGTTTTTCCGATTAGAAAAAAAACCGCTTTCAAAATATATATTAGTATAGATAACGAATGAAATACATTTCTCAATTAAATATATTATGTATAAATGTATATGAATATTTTTTTAAAGAACAGACTGTCGAAGGTTACTCCGAGTATTTTGGGGTTATTCACCGTCGTGCATTCGTATCATCGACGTGAGTTCCCAGCGGTAGCCTGACCTCCTTCGTCCAGGTGGTGAACAAGGTCGCAGAGGATTTTGTAGGGGAGAGGGTTAGGCTCCTTGCAGTGAAGAAGGGAGAAAGCTCGGAGTGATACCCGTGTGAGTGAGACTATCGAACACAAGTCATCAATTACATTGCCAGTCGCCATGATCGAGCAATCGTCGGCGTAAGAGACAATAGAGACTTCCTCTGGTGGTTGAGGGAGCTTTGAAATGTAAAAGTTAAACAGTAGCAGTAAGTTTGCTCTTAAACATTACCAACGATTGACGACCACTCAGATAATTCGCCGACCACCGTTTGAGCCTCTGTGGCAGAGAGGAAGCCTCTATATCTTCTAGTAGCGGGGAGTGGCTGACGGTGTGAAACGCCTTTGACAGATCCAACGCTACTATAATAGTTCTCTCACAGGAACGGATGCGGTTAAGGCCACGTGTTATCTGAGTGTTTATGGCTTTAAGTGCTGTTGTTGTACTGTGCACTTTACGGAAACCATGCTGATGCTTCGCTGGGGTCAGGTGGTTCGTGAAATACGGAAGTAGCAAGGCCTCTAATGTCTTCGCTACCGGGGAAGGGAGTGTTGTTAGCCGATAAGAATCACCTTTGTTGGCTGGTTTCCCCGGTTTAAGCAGTGGGACCACTCTCCCCACCTTCCAGATGTCTCGGATGATGAGAGTGGCCATTGGCATGTTGAGGACCTCCGTTAGGTACGCTAGTCCCGCAGGACCCAAAGTTTTCAGCATCAGCATGCATATTCCGTCGGGACCCATGGCTTTGGAGACTTTCGCCTTCCCGATGGCCACCAGAACTTCACCGATAGTGAAAGCAAGGAGGGCAAAAGTTGTTGGCATTTTGTGCAGCCTTCTGGTTACTCGACGTTTGGCTTTGTCCGCCGGAAGATGCAGTATGAACTGCCGGCTAAATTAGCTCGCGCATCGCTCCGAATTCGAAGAAGCACGGTCGCCGAAAGAAATTTCGACCCTGTCGTCGTGCTTCGTCGGATTGGACAGTGACCTCACGGTTGACCAAAGCTTACTCACACCAGAAGCGAAGTTACAAGTCTTCAGATGTTCTTCCCACTTTTTCCGCTTATGTACGAATCTCCGCATTGAGATCCCTGGTACTGGGATTTTCGGGATCGGCCTGACGAAGGTTGTCACGCTCATCGACTAGGACAGCCGCTTCAGCAGGGAAGTTTGGACGAGGGTCCGTGATACATCCTGCCGGTACGAAGCGAGCTGCGGCAGCAGTGACAACCCTGCGGAACTTACGTTCACCAAGGTGGACGTCGGTTGGTGTAGCGAGCGCAGGAAGGTGCTCTCAGTAAATTTCGCGAAGCCTTTCCAATCAGTTTCTTTTTGGAGCGCTAAGCCACCACCATTATCTCGCTCGCGATCTCGACGGTGCACGCTGTATCCGGCACAATTCAACAATTGAATTGCTGTGCAACTTCGTCTAATGGAACGCAGCTATCAATATACCATGCCATCACATAAAGACGGTTATCTCCTCGATCTTGCTCTGGAGTCCGTTACAGTTAAATTGAAGGAACTTCATGTGGTTCGGGAGACGTGTTGTTATGCGGGGTGTGAGGGATGTGTGAGGCATTGCCGTCATTGGCTGTGTGTTCTGCTGTGGAAGTTGCCGCCCTATGGTTGTAGTGGATGGCGTCACAATTGGCGTTTGCGACCGAGCGGCGCAACACGGGCCCTCGAAGTTCCTCGTCTAATCCCGCGTGGTGCCTTTCGAATATCGTACATTTTTATCCACTGCTTTATATAAACGCGCAAAAAAGAATCTTTGTTGCCCCTTATCGAGAAACTTGGGTACGGTTTAGTTATTTGTACAATGATTTTGGGTTGTTGTATCCAAACGCATTACCCGAATCTAAAAACTTTAACATACACGTGTAGTCAAAGGATTAAACTTTAATTTAAAACGAAAGTTCCGAGCTCTAGTTTATTAATAAATTCGGTTTGAACCATGCATTTTTTTTTGTAAACTTTGATGTTGGTTCTGCGCAAAGATACAGTAGTTGGTGTAGTCGGAGTTATATATATGCACAATAAATGTTGTATACCTTTCACAGTGGAAGAGGGGCTTCCGCCCTCTCCTCCCGCAACAAAAAAATGAGAATTCTCATTAGTAAGGATTGTAATCTCTAAGCGTGGCCGAAGGAAGAAGCAAGCGCGACCGGGTGGTGGACCTAACAAAATGCGTATTTTCAATAGCTTGGAAGAAGCTTTTATTGCATTAACCAGTTCTTCAAGCATAGGAGTAGTTCTGGCTTGAGGTTCAACAATTCAACCAGAAGCTGACATAGATGTGTCCATGGTTACTGTGCCCCACAGCTCCGCATCTTTGTGAATCTATTGACATAGCGCCCTCTTACTCTGCTGCTATAATTGCAAATGCATCAGAATCCATAATTTTCCTCCTGGGTAAAAGATTGTTGTAAACGCAATTTTGACGATTTTTAGTTCTAGATGCAGTTATATATTTTAAAATAAGGTTTTTCGATTGGTGTTTTTAGTTTTTAGATATCTCCTTTAGTTTCCGAGATATTGACTACAACTTTTTCCATAAATTAGTAAAAATTTAGTTAGTGGTGCAGTCATATATATTAAACTAATCAATATCTTAAAAATGGCGTTGTCCATTTTTGGATATGTTTTTTAGTTTCCGAGATATTAAGAAAAAGTGGCTGCCAAATTGTGGACAAATGACGCTTACGACAAAATTTTACTAAATAAAATCCTTCATAAACTCAAAACTAATTAACAATAAACATTAAAAATTAAATAATTTAAGAATTTTGTGAACTAGCAACATTTTCAGAGGCTTTGGAGAAAATCTACCTTCGCGTTTTTGAGAAATTGCATTCCAAACTTCAATCGCGATTTCCCACAGCCTGCCGAAATTAACATACGACAATCTTTTACCCAGGCGACGATATGTAAAATTAATCAATTTTACAATAAACAAGCTAATGATGAGTTTTTTTTTATTTCCTTTCCACTTTGTTTTCCTTCATACAGCTGTTTTCGAAAAACAACTGATAGCTGGCAATGCTGCACATTTTTCCGCAAGGGTTGCAACATGTCGATTTTGCATTTTTCGTAACGTAGCTATGAATTACGAATTATGAAAATTCGGATTCTAGAATAAGGGTGTCAATTTGTATGAAAAAATTTCGTATGTGCCAAACGTTTCAATTATACGACAAAATGCGACTAAAACGCTTGTGACTTGGCACATATGATAAAATTATCTCGATGAGTTTAGCGTAACTGTTATTAACTCAATTTAGTCCAATTTTCGCATACGACAATCATTGCTCAGGCGACGAAATGTTAATTTTACCCTTAGTTTATGTTACATTCAGGCTTTACAAAATACATAATTTCAAATTCTCTTTACAATGAATTGCAAAGCAAAAGCTTTTTAAATATGGCCGCTTCACGGATGGGCGC
>NW_016170790.1:0-1847 GCF_001687245.7 Rhagoletis zephyria
GAGTAATTTGTTTTCACTTAAAACAAAATAATCTAAAAATTAAAACAAGTTATAACTAAAAAAAGAAAATATTTAACAAATGAGCTTCAAATAAATAAAAGGAATTAAAAAAAATTAAAACAATAAAATCTAAAAACTAAAAGAAACATTAATTAAACAAAGAAAAAAATTGCAAAGAAAAAGTTCCAAACGAAATAAAAAGTACAAATGTTTCTGGTTAGAACAATAAAATCTGAAAATTAATAGAAAATTTAATTAAGAAAGGAAATAAGAACACTATAAAATTAAAATAGAAAAAAAAAAATTTTTACAATAAAAACTAAAGAATAAAAAAGAAAAAGTTTAATATAACTTTTAAAAGATTAAACGTAGGTACATTAAAATTTTTCTTTTTAATACAATAAAATCCCAAAATTTAAAGAAAATTACATTAAAAGGACAAAAAAAAAGTTATTTAACAAATATTAAAAATACTTAAAATAAGTTTCTAAAAATTAAATTTAAATTAAATTAATATATCTACATTTATTTATTTAAACAATTAAACTTCAAACTAAAATTTCAAATACGAAAAATTGAAATGGAAAAAGTTAAAATGGTAATAAAAAAAATACTTTTTTTTTTAAAGCAAACTAAACTGAACAAATAAAATTGTGGAATATATATAATAAAAGCCATAAATATGTNAAATTCCAAAAATATGTAAAAAAAAAAAAAAAAAAAAAGATTTAATGAAAAAACACTTTTTTATACAAGAGAAACTAAAAATTAAAAATTTTAAAAATACAGAATAACTTTCTGAAAAAATGCGTTTTAAAACCAGAAAATCCTAAAATTTATAGAAAATCCCTTAAAAAAGCAACAAAAAAAAATTAAAAAATAGAAAATATGCATAAAATAAGTTTCTAAAAATTGAATTGAAATTAAATAAGTATATTTTAATATTTTAAAACAATAAAAACTAAAAATTTAAACAAAATTAATTTATAAAATAAAAAAACAAAAATCCGCCACCAGTACTTTACTCACTCGGCCATTACGACTGCTGAAGCAGCGTGAGCTAAGTGACAAATATCTCTATTTGGAACATGCTCAAGTCCTTTCTGTCAAAGGAGCTTTTCACCATGAGAGTTGTCATGGAAGATTTTTTTTGTAAGACTTTCGTGCCAGAATTAACAAAATCTTTCAAGCTAACTTGCCAACTGTCTTTCAATTGTTTTACAAAGACTTGCAACTAGTTTAGCTAGAATCGCCTGTAAGTCTGCTGAGACTATGCAAACGGGGAATAAAGACTTTAATGGAAATATCAATGGGGCTAGGCATAAGCTTCCACATTTTATGAAGCGTTGTTATTGGGATTGAAAAATGTATTCTTCGTATGAATTTATGTGGATCGATATGGAGTGGTGGGAGTATATAATGAATGTTTAGATACTGTAAAGGAAACAAGTATTTAAGCGCAGCAATGCCCACGCCTTTTAATTATAAATAAAGCTATTCATGTACCCCCTGAACAATTTGATTGAAATTTCACCGATTTAACTGGAAGTGCCACATAACTGAAATTAATATTGATTTCAAGTAAATACAATTCAATGCAAAGTTTATAATCAATACCACAATTCCTCAATGCATTTTGCGAGTAATAGCTACATATGTATCTATATGCTGCTATAGTGCATATCATAACCATACGACATGCTCATATTGGCTATTGGTTTCACTCTTTGTCGTAATGTTTTATAATATTAATTATATGTTTATAAAAAAGTAGTTTATTTTTTTAAATAAAAACTGCATAAATCCAAGAAAGATTGAAATTGTGCAACATTACAAAAAAAAAAAAA
>NW_016170790.1:1898-6209 GCF_001687245.7 Rhagoletis zephyria
TTTTTTTTTTTTTTTTTTTTTTTTTTTTTTTTTTTTTTGAAGGTGTTGCTTATTTCCTCCAATTGCCAAAAATCAACGGCATGTCCCAGTTACTTTAAACTTTTTACATTTTATTACATCTAAACTAAATGTGCTACAAAACTGCACACTCAAAAATTTCTAAGCTCGAAATTTTTTCGAAAATTCGTTTTTTTTTTAATATTGCACAAACATTGAAACTTGGATGTATAGTAAAATTTTATAAAAAACAAAAATCAAAACTAAAAAATTTTAAAACAAATAGTCAAATCTTGTCAATATGTGTACGTGTCGTATAGTTATGTAAAGCACTATATATACTGATTTCTATTTTTATTTCCACTGCAGTATAGTATAGCTTGCGACTTGACTACTAGATTTACTGCGCCGATTTTGATCATCTACCGCGCGGTAGAATATACTTGGTGCTTGCATACGTTCTTCTCCGATTTTCTTCTAGCTTGTGTTGTTGCGTTTAACAATTTATTTAGCCCTTTTTGTGATTTATTCATTTTATAACGTTTTCTTTATTTTTATTCTTATTTTTATTTTATTTTATTTTTTGTTTTTCTATTTGCATTGGCTTTATGCCTTTGGCTTTGGCTTTGCCTTTACCGTCGTCGTGACACAATTTCGCATCGCATTTGTCAGGCTTCAACTTTAGCGGTTAGCTGATTATCTCTGCTACTAGTATCTATTGAGAATACATATATATACATTTTTTGCCATTATTTTTCTCTTAACACGCTGTATAATTGTTTGCAATTTGAAATTGACATTTTTATTTATGCTCGCATATCAAATTGTTGGTTCATTGTTGGTTAGATTTGGAAGTTGTCAAAGCGAATGCTAGCAGGCAAATAAATAAGTTGCGGTGAGCTTTTGTTTATTTGCGCGGATGTATGTATGTATTTAAGTTTTTTTTTTTAGCATGTGCGAAGTGCAATAAATAAAATATATTCAATAATACCAAAATTATGAAGATGAAAGATAAATTCGACACGATTTTCTGGAAGTTATGTACATACATATATGTATATATATATATATATATATATATTGTACATACACTTTTTCTTATTTATAAATAACTTATTCAAGCGCTTTTATATTTAATTTATGGTAGACACTCCCAGGTGGTTAATAGCTATTTCCAAACAATATTTGTGGAATTTATTTGATAACGAATGTCGTATATGCAAAGCTGCTATTTGACCTTTGCAATGGTATTTTTACAAACAAGTCTTGCTATTTACTGTCGAGAAAACTGGGTCAAAAAAGTTGACATGATCGCCTTTTGTTTTTATATTTTAACAACGAATAAAACCTATCACAATAACATTCGCATTACTTATCCAACTTTAAAAAAATTTTTTGACTGAAATAAAAATTAGAAGCCATTGCGAATCAACAGTCTTTGGACAAAAATTATAAAAAATCCCCAATCATCCCAATTCCATTTTTTTTTTTTTTTTCTAGAATAACTTTTGGTATGCAGTTTTAAAGCTTATTAAATTCTAGCTTAAGAAATTCTTTATATGGTAAGGAGTGCATAACACAGTCAGCAAAAAAAAAATAACCAAAAAAACCAACGTGATTTTTTTAGAAACTTAAAACTTGCACTTTATTATACTAGAATTTTATAATCTATAAAACTACATACCAAAAATTATTCCAGCAATTAAAATTAAAATGCTTGGAAATGGGATGAAAAGTTTGTGGAATTTTTATATAGGACGAGTTCAAGTTCGAAAGTTATTTAGAGGTTGAAAAAAGTCCTTCCTGGAAAAAAGTTTCAAACAAAAGTTACGTATTTTTATGCGCAGAACCCGAGTATATTTTAAAATCATGTATATTAATAACAATAATAATGATAATAACAATAAGTTGACCAAAGATAAAGAACTACCGACTTGGTAGTTAATGTTCTTGCATTTTCCGATAAAAAAAACATTTAACTCTATTTTATAACGGGTGAGCGGGTGGTCTAAGACAGCCTGTATGGATAAAGCACTGTGGCGAATATGACTTTTGTGCCCCTAGCTCATCAGAACCTCTCAGCTAGCCCTAGATACTCTATAAATATCAAAATAGTTTCCGGGGATTGGCCATAGGCACCCTACGATTCTCTCCCTTCTACGTGAAATATTCTCACACTCCAGAAGGCGGTGTAATGGAGTCTCTGTGGCAGAGTCACCGAAGCGATAAGCTTCCTCTTAGCATACACTAGCCCGTCAAAAAGCATTTAATAATTCTTAATTTCCCCTTAGGAAGGCCCATAAGTATCCTGTTTCAGATTGTACCTTCCAAATAAGCTTTTAGCTTTGCGAAGACCCATAGTGTTACGCCAATACAGTTCCCTTAGTTTGGTATTTTTACTAAAAGGAAGGGTTCGGGGTCGAGGCAACAGCCATTCTGCCCCTTGTGCTCTGAATTCTGAATTATTGTGTGTGAAGAATTCTGAAGAGTTTAGTTTTAATCCAGTATTAATCCAGAAGTTTGTTTTTTTTAAGCTACCACATTATAGAGCGGCAAGTTCGTATCTTAAGTCTTTTGTTCGTGATGCGCCATTCCTTTTTGAATCGAAAGCCAGATGGATTTTCACATTTAACTAAGTATATTCACAATTTAACACATAAGCAAGTGCTTCGTTTACTTTGGAGTTATAAATGAAATTGGCTTCAACTTGCCAAAGTTAAAATCAAGAGCATAACGAACTTAATGAATATAGATAGAAGTAATCTTGCACTATAGTTGTCATAGAGTAAATATTTACTATACAGTTGGTTAAAAATAATTACAAAAAAATCTAATTTCCACTCTTATAATTTGCAAAGACGAGCGCTAAGATATTTCGGTTTGTATTTATGTACATATGACTGACTATTTTACGTTGACTAATTTCGCGCGTCGCTGAAATAAAGAATATAATCAACAGTCAATTAAAATACTTTTTATTTTAATTTAAGAAAAAATAAATAAATAAATCATTTAGCTAAAAAAAATGGTCACGGCTTCGACTACAAATGTAAGAACTGTTACTGCTTTTTTTTATTTTAAAATATTTAGTACCTAATGGCATTTCCTTTGTAGTAAAATACCCACAAAAGCTATCTGATTAAGAAACAACTAATACAAGCCAATGACATTCATTACTATTAAATACATATATCGCAAATTCTGACAATACGCGCTTTTCAGATACCATTCCTATGATACTAAATAAGAAGTCTAAAGAATCGTCAATGTATTTTACTTGGCTACATATTGCTATGCAGCGTGTAAATATTCAAATTATGTGAAACTTAAATTAATTATATTGTAAAACAAAAACTTAAATGAAAAGCCTAAAACAAATAGAAACATTGCAAGAAAAATGCATGCACCTTAGGGTGGTCCAAAAACAGTAAAGTCGGAGTTGTAACGTTCTCACCGCCTAGGATTGTTCTATATCGAAAAAAGTATATTCCTGCTTTTTTTTATTTGGAATCCAAAAATATTTAGAGGTCACTCTAATGGGAAAAATAAAATTTTTCATAGAAATAGTATAGAATTCTTGATAGTCCATATTTTTCGATCGGAAAACTCTGGTTCTGTTCAGGAGACTTTTTTATTTCGAAATAAAAAAATAAGCGGTATAGCACAATCCTAGGGGGTGAGAGCATAAAAATTCCGACTTTACTTTTTCACATGAATTTTTGGACCATCCTAATGTACATTAAAGTGGTATAAAAATATATGTGGAAAAATGATATCGCATTTTTAATGCCGCCACCCCCTAGTATTGTTTTATAAAAAATATACCCCTATTTTTATACCCGAGCGCACTTGTGCACAAGGGTATATTAATTTTGTTCACATAACGGTTGTTTGTAACAGCCAAAACAAATCGAGATAGATATAGACAAATGTATACATAAATGATCAGGATGAAAAAAGAAATCGATTAAGCCATGTCTGTCTGTCCGTCCGTCTGTCCGTCTGTCCGTATACACGATAACTCGTGCAAAAATTGAGATATCTCAACGAAATTTGGTATGTAGGTTTCCCTTAATCCAAGGTAGGTTGGTATTGAAAATGGGCGAAATCGGACTTTAACCACGCCCACTTCCCATATAACGGTAATTTCCAGAAATACGAAAACTGCGATATTTTAGTAACTACTGAAGATAATTCACTCAAAATTGATATTTACAATAATTTTTAGACGAAAAATAAGAATATTATAAATTTTTGGAAAATGGGCGTAGCCACGCCCACTTATGGTTACATGTGTATATCTTGGTAACCGCT
>NW_016170790.1:6234-15332 GCF_001687245.7 Rhagoletis zephyria
AAAATTGATGGTTGCAACAATTCTTTACCAAGAAATACGTTTATGATAAAATTTTGGAAAATGGGCGTGGCACCGCCCACTTATGATCAAATATAAGTACATCGGTAACCGTTCTACCAATTTGTACCAAACTCGGTGTGGTTATTGTACTTGCCACGTGTAAGCAAAACGTTGAAAATTATTGAAATCGGACTAAAATAACGGCCGATTCTCATATAACGGTAAATTTAAGAAATGCTTGAAACTTCAATATTTCGAAATTGAAGGACGCTAATTTACTCAAAATTGATACACCTCGGCTTACCATCTAGCGGAAGGTTTCGGAAGGGTGAAAAAACATATATTTAATACTTGCACCGGGTATTTAATGTTCGGCTCCGCCCGAACTTAGACTTTCTTACTTGTTTCATGGTAACTTTATTTTATAGGTCCTCCAAACCCCCCAGAAAATGGAAAGGGGGTTACCAATAAAAAATCATTAATAATAAAAAAAATGGTTAAATAAACAAATTGGTATTAACACTGGAAGTCTGCTGAAGAGAACCACAGTTTTCCGATCGAAAAATACTGATTTTCAAGAATTGTATACCATTTCCACGAAAAGTTGTTTCTTTCCCATTATAAAATACATGGAAAACTTTGAGCGCTGTTGATTTAAAAATAAAAGATAGGGGTATATTATTTTTCGGTGCAGAATAATCCTAGGGGGTGGCGGCATTAAAATTGCGCCTCTTTTTTTGGACCACTCTACTGTACATACATACATACAGCATTTGTAACATTTCGATCCCGCTAACGTGCACTTCTACAAAAAAACTCAAGCCATATTGGTTAAATCAATTAACCACGTACTTCATACGAGCATACATACATACATAATATGCAAGTATGGTATGTCTAGCCATTGCGCTACCATAATGCGATCATTGACTTTTATCCAACACTTTTTTTGAGCATTTCTTTATTAATGGCATGATGAACGATAGTTTGACGGAATGTGAGATAATGTATGAGTATGTATGTAAGCGAACAAGTTTTGGCTATGGTCTATATCTTCAACACATACATATGTACCTATACATACTCACCGTATATAAACAAAATTTGTGGTACTTATATCAATACATATTATGGGAAAAGCAAACGCTTTTGAAAGGGCGCACATTAGGCTGGGCCAATTTTGTTGGGTGAAAATAAAAGGCACATGTGTTTGTACTTTAACAGTAGTATTATGTTGTCTTAGGTATAAGCCACGCAAAATTAGTTTAAGAGTTATATTTAGCACAGTGTTTCCATACTCATTTGCATAAACAAAATTTTTCCACGGTTATGGAAAATAATGGCTTTTCTATTAGAACTACCGAAATTGTTCCTAAATTTGCAAAAATTCCCAAAGTAACTAATATGAATATTAGATTAGTATATTTGGAACCAACGGCATAAATGCACCTCAGCAATATTAATGCTGTTCTTTAAAAACTTTTGACTTTAGGCCAGTGCAATTACCAACAGAACAATTAAAATTCTATTGGAAAAATATAACTTTGAGATTAACGACAAGCTAAAGGGCAGCGAGAAATGATATTTGACTTTATCTTTTGCATTAACGGATTCATTATCTGATAATATGCACCAAAACTTTTTGCTGAAGCCTGATTTTTTAACAAGAATCCATCTTATTCGACCAGGCGCAGACTCTTGAAATTAAAATAAATGATTAATATATTTTTACAGGCTTGTTGTTGACCTCATGATACAATATATTTCCACTATTACGAAAGGATTTGATAAAAAACTAAATTTTCGACCCGCCCTAGTGCGCATGTATTTATGCACACACCTTAAAAAATGTGCTTATTCGTCTTTTATGCCTACCTGACTGCGTGAATAAGGCATCTAGAAGTACATACATTCATACGAGTACATTCATATGTAGAGTTGTATTTGTAAGCACTAATCTGTGCCTCTCTATTTTTCTTACATTTTGCGTTTTTTTTTATTATTTTGGTGCTATTTTTTTAATGATTTGTCTAAAATATCCGAAGAAATAGTTTCAATCTTCACGTTCACTCAGTTAAGCGGAACCTGTTAAGGCCATCTGTTTCTTTTCTTTTACACTAACGCACTCGTGCACTCATGTGTATTTATTTTATATATACATATTTTTTTTTGTTACGTTTACCTGTTTTTTCAATGATTCGTAATTTTTATTTAATCTCTTTCTATTGATTGCTTTAGCTTACCTTGCTACAAATAAACTTAAATTTTTTTTTTCTAAATTTTTTTCGGAGTGCGTGAGTCTTGTGTGTCTCAAATGCTGACAAAAGCATCAGCAAAAAATTACAAAAACTACAAAAACTACACACATGTATGTATGTACGGTGGCGAGAAAGTAAATAGCGAAGAGACGTTTAAGCAAGTCGTGCCTATTTTTCTTTGTTTGAAATTTCTTATATTATTTTTTTTTATGAAAATATAGCTTACTACACAAATAAAACCATGTTAAAAAGAATTTAAAAACTTTGTAGAATATTTGTAAAAGCTCGACAAATTTTAACAAATGTAGATAAAAATTTTAAACTTTTTAATAGGGTTTTTCCTTTTAGTATTTTGGGTATGTAGTTTTTTAGCCCATCAAATTTAATTATAATAAGTGCAAGTTTGAAGTAGCTGTGAGTTATCGTTGATTTTTGGCAATTTTTTGTTCAATATTTTTGAAAATTTTTTTGTATAAAGAAAATGAGCAACATCTGCCGCAAAAAAAATCCAATAATTAACGGTAAATGCTGGCTACCCAAAACTTGCGCACTAAAAGTGAATGAGCTACAAAACTGCACACGCAAAAAAAATTCTAAAAAATCTGTTTAAAAAGTTCAAAATTTTTCTAATTTTCCAAATTTTTTTGTACAAAGTTTGAAATTTTGACTTATGCCGGATTTCCACTAGGCATTAAATGACAAAAATGACAAAGAAAAAAGTTGGGCACTAAAACACAATCGTGTCATTACGTTAAAAAAATAGTCATTAAGTTCCTTTCCACATGGCATTTTTTTAAATGGCATACATTTTTTGTCATTTCAATGCCTAGTGGAAATTCGGCATTACATGGTTTTTGTTAAATAACGAGCTACACTCTCATAAAAAAAAAATTAACGAAAGGAAAACAGCAAAAGAATTCTATAATCTCTTTCCTAGTTCTATTTTCGGTACTGTACGTAGGTTAGCTATATATGTATGGATATTGAATATTCTTAACAAAAAAAAATATTTTTTGTGCTCGTCATTCTTCCATTTGACTGTCAAAAGATCAGTATGTCTTGTATTAGTTTTTTTTTNACAAATCCGTAATGGGCAAAATTGTAATTAACAAAAAACTAAGTACTAAGTACAAGATTATTTAGGTATTTATGTTGTGGTAAATACCAAAGTACATTTAGTTAAGTACGTATTTTGGATGTTTCTAAAAACGGAGTATGCTTGTATTTACTTATTTCCCAGCACTAAACACTTAGCCTGAAAATATTAAACTAGCTTCAACTCCCGAAACATCTGCGTACGGAGAAGTATGTACTTTGTTGCTTTGGCTTCACTAATTACCGCATACCAAAGTATTTAGGCACCATGCCTTTACCAAATATCGGTTAAAAAGGTACTTAGTACTCACGACTTGAATAAATACTAATTACTTGTATTTTACTCAGTGCAAAAATTAAGTTTTTCGGGATTTTCGAAGCAATTTCAGAATTTTTGAGACTGCTTATGGATGTCTAGCATTTTAGAGACTATTTCGATATTTTCGGGGCCACCTCGGAATTTTTGGGACTATTTGAGGATTTTCGGTAATTTAAGGACTGTTTCGGGATTTTCGAGCCTACTTCAAGAGATTTTAAATTTTTGGCATTGTCGGGACTATTTCTGGATTCACGGGACTATTTCGGGTTTAACTCGGGATTTTTAGGATTTTCGGTATTCCCGAGACTTCTTCGCAGTTTTCGGTATTATTACTGGATTTTCGGAACTATTTCACGATTATCTGAATTCTACGGACTATTTCAGCGTTTTCGGGACCGTTTCGAGACTACTTCTCTTTCTGGAACTTTTTGTGTTCTAGTGACTATTTCGAGATTTTCGAGGCAGTTCGACGATTTTAAGATTTTAGGGACTATTGCGGGTTTTTCTAGACTAAATATATCGATAAATATATCAATATAGGTATCGATGATTATATAGATAACAATATCGATTATAATATCGCTAACAGTATCATTCTTACATCGATAACTATGTCGATAATTACATATTTCGTTAAATATATCAATAAAACATACTGATTAATATATCGATAAATATAATTATAAATATATTGATAGATGCATCGCTAACAATAACGATAATATTACCTTTAACCCTGGAAGTGCATTTTTATTTTTTTATACGTAAACAACACAAGTCGTCGGCTCGTTACGTCGACTCAACGTAGAATGTATGTCTAGGGTTAATATTTTGATAACTTTATCGATATCATGATCGATAATCACAACAAAAATAGCGGGAAAGTCTTCAAAATCACGAAATAATCCCGAGAAACCCGAAATAGTCTTGAAACACCTGAGTTAGTCACGAGAATCTCTAAAATCTCGAAAGAGTTCCCAAATCTAGTTGCGGTGAGTTTAGCTAAGGTGTGGTGAGGACGGGTGGGATGAGCTCAGTTGCGGTGAATTCAAAGCAAGTTGCAGTGAGTGTAAAAGCAAAAACAGACGGCAGCATTAATCCGGATCAACTCGGGAATTAACTTCAGTTGATCCGGATTAACTCCGAGTTAATCGGGATTAACGCTGCCGAATTAATTTTTGCAATTTCTTTTAAATCATAAGGTATTTAGTTTGAAAGTATTTATCCATCGACTAAATACCTTGGTACTTTAGTGAAAGCATTTTGCAACTTCAAAATAACTGAGTAATTTGGATCAGGGTCCTTAGCACCTGCAAAATACTTTCATTTTTTTTTGTACTTTAGTATCTAACAGCTCCTAAATACCCAAGTTTTCTTAACTTGAATATTTAGACATCACTAAATTACCAAGTATTAGTGTATTTAGTACCCAAACTGGTACTTTAAATACAAAAGTATTTATGTATGCCCATCACTGGCACAAATATAGCCATACAATGAAATATTATTTTTTTTCTTGCTATTTTTTGTTATACTCTGTTATTTATTGTAATGTTAATTTCAAAAAGCTGCTAGTATTGTATAATTAATTATAAGTTATTGAAATATTTACCGGAATTTATGAGCGCCAACAACAGCGTAGTACAGCTACAGCTCNTGCAAATTGCTCAAGTACATATATGTATGTGATGTCCAAGTCTGATTGTGTAATATTTCTAGTTTTAAAGGAAATTTGCTATTAGTCTCAACCATACAATACATTTCTTAAGTAAGTATGTAGGTGTCATGTGCGCTACAAAATTTTTTCGTTTTTAAAAATTTGTCAGCTAATGTGTATTTTGAGCTGTTTAAGTTAAGTTTTATGTGTTAGCGTTGGTAGTATTTAACATTTTTGGAAATTTCCTTCCCTCTGCATGACAAATTATACAAACATTTGCTAGAAGAAATTTATGATCCAGAAAGAAATTTGATTGAATTGAGTATCCAGAAATGGCTGCGTGTCTTACGCTCGCTTTAATAGCATAATTTTTTTTTGGTTAACACTAGCTGCCATCTATGATACTAACAGGCGGTTGAATTGGCTAATAAAAGATGGATAAATGCATAGTCAGCAGTGTCAGAGAAGTTTAAGGAAAAATCCGTTGAGTCAGTGTTGCCGTTTTGGCTTTTCCAATCAAAATTGATAGGTTTTTTTGCTGGTGTTGGTAGGATGGTAGGACGCTTAACATTTGGGAGGGTTAATACACAAAAACAAGAAAAATAAATAGTAAACTATTTTAAAACTGAGATCTATCACACTTTATTTATATCTAACTTATTTTTTTTTCTAGATTCTACCACACTGAATTTTTTTTTTTAGTCCGAGAACTCATCCAAAAATCTAGAAAAAGTAGTTCTTGATGCTAATGTGATTTCATTCATGTACATAGCTGCCTCGGCTGGCTTCGCAGTAGCGCATCGTTTTAACTCAGTTTTCCAAGGCCTTGGTGACGGCTTCTGGCGTTATCTCATGAATGGCTTGCTATACATTCGCTTTGAGGGCCTGAATTGACGTGAGGCCGATAACACGATTACCGAACTTGGCTGGCAATAGATCGAGGAGCCAATGATGCCAACGCTCCAAACTGTTACTCTCTGAGGAAGCACATTGGCTTCGCGACGATCACGTGCGGGTTTTCTGCTTCGAAGATGTGACGATTTTGCTGGTTAACATAGCCGCTGAGATTGAAAGGTTCTGAGAAGAGCCATTCAACTTCAAAAACAAAAACTATTATGAGCATCAATTCAGTGCATCCATCGGGCTCGCAGCGAACTTGGAAGCAAGTTGTTGATATAGGAATTCGTAAAAAAGTACGATCAGAAGAATTTTCTTTATTTTATCAACGTTTCATATATGATTTTTTGCCCTGAAAACTTCTGATATAATTTTTTGAATTTTTTTATTATTATCTTCAACAATTTTACTGAGCTTGAGGCCATTTTTAACGAAAAACTATTGTAGAAAAACAACAATAGTTTACAAAAATGCTGCTATTTCGGAGATCACAATATATCGACAATTAAAAAAAAAATATTTGGCGTTTACATTATTTCTAAGTTTTTGATAGAGCTTCTCTTCAAATTTATGGTATGCGCCTAGATGTTGCAACACAAATATAAAAAGATCTACTACGACTTTACGCCACCGGCAAATAGATTTTATGAGAACACTCGGCGGGTTTCCATTGCCTGCCGAGGTACGCTGCTGTTAAGAAAATATCGTTTTTATAGTTTTGTTTTAAGATATTGCTTTGATCAGGGATCGAACCTTGGCTAATTAGATATGCTACCTTAAACTCGAAATGATCAGAGAGCCACACACACAAGACTCTAGAGTATATAACTTGCATTTCCAGCAAAAAAATAAAAAAATCTGCTTACACTTATTGAACGTTCTAACCCCCATTCGCTACAATAAAAACACAATAACAACAACTAACAAATTGTAGCACATTTATTACCCCAAAGCGAAAATTTATGCAAAATACTTATGTATGTAGGTGCCGAGCGAAGGATCGCAAAGCCAGAGCAGCAGCTCATTGGCAGCGCTTCTGCTGCTCCGCCTGCCGCTGATCCGCTGATAGATGCAACTGCGATAGTTACCGGTACATACATACATATATCGTATGTATTATGTACGCAAATCGAATGCCAAGGTTGGCCGGCATTTACTCGCATTTGCTACTGCCATACCTATACTTTGGTGCGGTCAAAGCACCCCCCGTCCATTTTGTCGGCAGCTTGGGCGTGGCTGGAGTTATAAATTATAATTTTTCCCCTAAGATTTTGAGCTGCTTTTTTTCCACGTCTTGTTGCATACTGATACTTTGCGGCTATATATTTTAAATACAATTTTATATACATACATATTTTTTGCTTAGCATGCAACACATTCAGCGTTAAGTTGTGCTAAAAATTTCAAAGAGGAAGGGAAAATTACTTGAAAAATACGCAGCTTAAGCGCAGCTTGCACAGATAAGCATCGGCGGCATGACGGCGGCTTCAAGCGCGCAGTTTATTTTGGAGCAGTTATTATTTTTAATATACATTTTTTCACTTATAACGAATTAATAGTAATTTTATGAAATAAAAAAAAAAAAAAANTGCGGCTATACTTCTGAGCGTAGTTTTTTTTCTTATAACTATACCACATTTGCATGTAAACTTTATAGTATGCTCTAAGCCACAATGTCGTTATGTGGCGGCACTGAACCTCGGCAAGGCGCGGTACGTTGCGGCGCAAGCGCAAGCGCAATTGCCAGCTTCTTATAATTNCAAAATAAAAAATTGGTTTGCGGCTTTACTTCTGAGCGTAGTTTTTTTTTCTTATAACTATACCACATTTGCATGTAAACTTTATAGTATGCTCTAAGCCACAATGTCGTTATGTGGCGGCACTGAAACTCGGCAAGGAGCGGTACGTTGCGGCGCAAGCGCAAGCGCAATTGCCAGCTTCTTATAATTGGATTAAATTAAGTTGCGCTCAGCTTTCCATAAGACCCATTTATGCTTGAACTGAATTTGTTTGCTGGCCGGCCTTTGTATGTATGTGCGTGATTGTGTGTTATTTAAAAAGATTATTGAATGAAATTAAAGTAGAGAAACATAAATACGTTTAAATATGCTGAAGCTTTTATTATTTTCTTTTGCCTGCTTCGTCGTTATAAAACTGTCAAAATGACAATTACCGTATGATATTTTGACATTGACAGTTTTCGTGGAAGCATATCCACCGTTGCTGGCTACGCGACAACTATAAGTATATTAGGGTGGTGCAAAATAAGTAAAGTCGGAATTTTATTGCTCTCGAAAAAAAAATATCATTACTTTATTTTGAAATCAACAAATAGTTAAAGGTAGCTCAAAGCGCTCAAGTTGTCCATGTATTTTATATTGGGCGAAAAAAACTTTTCGTAGAAATGGTATAGAACCAATATTTGAAAATCAATATTTTTCGATCGAAAAACTCTGTACCTATAACTATGACTATGACTATAATTATGTACGATTAGATTATCAGCAGCTTGTGGTTATTTTTCTATATTTTAGATTTTGTAAGACTAAGTGAGCAATACAGGGTAAGAAAGCTGAAAATCTTTTTTAAGACAATTAAAAGACAGTTGGAAAGATAGTTTGAAAGATATTATCTATTCTANTCAACTATAAGTATATTAGGGTGGTCCAAAATAAGTAAAGTCGGAATTTTAATGCTCTCGAAAAAAAATATTATTACTTTATTTTGAAATCAACAAATAGTTAAAGGTAGCTCAAAGCGCTCAAGTTGTCCATGTATTTTATATTGGGCGGACAAAAACTTTTCGTAGAAATGATATAGAATCAATATTTGAAAATCAATATTTTTCGATCGAAAAACTCTGTACCTATAA
>NW_016170792.1:0-4310 GCF_001687245.7 Rhagoletis zephyria
TTTATCTACGATTTCAAGACCTGATATATCATTTGCCATTTCAAAATTGGCGCAGTGAAACATGTTTTGCGTTACTTAAAGCACACTAGTGACGCATGTTTGCAGTATGCCAATTGCAATGATTTTGTATGCTACACGGATTCCGATTGGGCATCTGATGGGTCCGATAGAAAATCTTATAGCGGCTTCGTTCTTTTCTTTGGAGATGGTTCAATACAATGGGAATCTAAGAAACAAAATGTAATCGCTTTAAGCTCAACCGAAGCCGAATATATTTCAATGTGTCAAGCTGCCAGAGCGGTGATGTTTCTAAGAAATTTGCTGAAAGAAACCGGGTTTAAGGAGTACATCGAATTTCCAACGGTTATCTACTGTGACAATCAAGGAGCTGCATTTCTGGCGAATAACGATACAACAAAGAAAAGGAGTAAACATATAGATATTAAGTTTCACTACGTTAGAGAAAAATGTAATCTCAAAGAACTAAAAATTGAATACGTCTCCACTACAGATAATGTAGCAGATGGTTTTACTAAGAGTTTGAGTAAAGTCAAACACAATTCTTTTTCTACACAAATACTACATTTCTAAAATCAATTAACTTCATGTGTAAATTTGTTTAAACTGTTGTGAATTATGGTTGAGGCGGAGTATGTTAGATTATGTACTATAATAATGCAACCCTGATTCACTTCATATTTCTTGCATTTTAGCTTTATACATTATTCTGCCATTTTCTTCTATTGTACGTATTATACATACTTGTTTTTTCTTGAATAAATCGTGAACTGTCTACGCTAAACAACGTGTTTTTGCTTATAATAGTTAACAGGTCGTCAACATAGACCCCGATTATGCTCATCTCATTAGAGCTTACTCTATAAAAAACGCAACAGTATGATTTTGATCGATTGAATCCAATTTTAACCAATATATCGTTTATCTTCTCGGACCAATCTCTACCGGCCTGTTTTAAGCCATATATCGACTTCTTCAAGCGACAAACGCTATTTGGTTTTTGTTTGTCCTCAAACAGAGCTGGTTGACGCATATAGAGTTCTTCTTTCAACTCCCCATTTAGATCTTCTTTTATTGTAATAGGATCACTCACCACGCATGAAATAGAATTTAAAACGTTTGTAACAGGATCAATTGCGAAAATTTTCCGCGGCCTTCCAACAGTACCACTTCTCAAAATTTTAGGCCTCCATCTTTTAACACGTCCTTGAGGGTTTACTATCTGCTCTGGATCAGAATCTTTATTACTATTCTCATATTCATTTTGCTCTACGGTATTAGGCTCACTTTCACAGTTTTGACCACTACAAGCTTGACCCTCACTTATAGTGGTCGTGACTTGCTCGTACAATAATGGCAATGTATTATTATGTGGTTCTTCGTCAGTTTGATTTGATTGAGGAATAGTTGTAAACATTTTCTCAAAAAATATAGCATCTCTTGCCACGATAATTGATTTGTTGGCAGCATCATATGTTTTGAGAAGTGGTACTGTTGGAAGGCCGCGGAAAATTTTCGCAATTGATCCTGTTACAAACGTTTTAAATTATAATATATATTTTTTAGCTCTTGGTTTGCAGGCTTCTGCAAATGGATGTAAAATGACTGCAAGTTTCTTTCGTTGCCGGCCCAACGTTTCGCCAAATAACATTTTCACCGGCGCCCTTCGCTCATTTACAACAACTGCCTTTTCTCTATTACCATATCTATACCATTGACGGCCAAATCCACATCACCTTTATACGGCGTGTTCGGAAACCCTGCTCTTGCTAGTGGTTCGGATTTCGAAGCAACTTGAACAGCAACAACGGCACCAACAGGACATTCGGTATAAGTAAGCAAATTGCAAAGGCTTGCGCGTTTGTTTGCAAGAGGTCGGCCAATCCTTTGGTGAGGCTAGGTGAAGTGCTTTTACAAGATATTGTGCAGGTCTAAAATGCACGCTCAACACGCACGCCCAGAGGACATCAGATTTAAGCCGCCGGTTAGGACAAACATTTCCCAAGCCATACAAATACATATACGCCCAGTGATTTTGTATTACCAGACGAGCCGACCATTGCACCAATCGTGGCATGGGCAAAAACACATTTATAGATTTAGGCGTATAACTGGCGTTTGCAATTATACGACAGTTGACCATTTATAATAATACGATTCATTCAAATATAAACCATATAAATCTAGAGAATTTATACCAAGTTTAAAGAAATTACGCGTATTAAAAAAATTTCATGATAATTTCAAAATTTTTAGCCAGGAATGTTTTCGGGTATGCAGTTTTACAGCCCATTCAGTATTCTTATACTAACGTACCAGTTTCGAGTAATATAAAATTAAATTAATTATAAAAAGGAATTCAAGTTAAAAAGAAGTAAATAAATTGTCACTACTTGTCAATAAGTCCCTGNACGCAGGTCTAAAATGCACGCTCAACACGTACGCTCAGAGGACATCAGATTTAAGCCGCCGGTTAGGACAAACATTCCCCAAGCCATACAAATACATATACGCCCAGTGATTTTGTATTACCAGACGAGCCGACCAACGCACCAATTGTGGCATGGGCAAAAACACATTTATAGATTTATGCGTATAACTGGCGTTTGCAATTATACGACAGTTGACCATTTATTTATTTCTTTTTAAATAGAATCCCTTTTTATAATAATACGATTCATTTAAATATAAACCATATAAATCTAGAGAATTTATACCAAGTTCAAAGAAATTACGCGTATTAAAAAAAGTTCATGATAATTTCAAAATTTTTAGCCAGGAATGTTTTCGAGTATGCAGTTTTACAGCCCATTCAGTATTCTTATACTAACGTACAAGTTTCGAGTAATATAAAATTAAATTAATTATAAAAAGGAATTCAAGTTAAAAAGAAGTAAATAAATTGTCACTACTTGTCAATAAGTCCCTGTCGTATAATTATGCCAAGCACTATGTACAGTGTCGGAATTATCAATCATTTGTCATATGTCCGACGCTGTATTTAACCGTGAATATGATATGGCGTTGCCTCTTAATCCATCGGATTTTTGGCGAAACGTTGGACCAGTGTTGGGCGTTAATCAAATAACTTTTTAATCATATTGTTAATTGATTAAAAAGTAATTGCGCATTACAATTAAATTAACTGCAATTAAAAGTTTTAATTGCAAACAGCAATAAATTTAATTGCAATTACTTGTTTGATAACAATTACATAGCCATTTTTGATCGTTGGTATTTAATAAAATTCACAAACCAATTAAAAAGTTGTTAATTGTTAGCTGCAGAGAATCATAATTAAAAATTAATTAATTTTAATTTCTACCGCAATTGGTAATTGTAGTATACAACACAACGATTAATTAATTGTAAATTGTAATTCTCCACAAGTACAATTTAGGGGTGGAAAACTATCGCTGACACTATCATATGGCACAAAAATATGTACATATTTTAGCAGGGACGGTAATCATTATGAGTAAAATTATTTTAATCAGAAATTAATCATTATTTTATGATTTCTATTTTTTTCGCTCAAGAATAATAAATATTATTGATTTTTATTTTTTCGCACCACGGCAATGATTATTATTTCATTTTTATTTTTTCGATCACAAATAATCACCCTTATTCTGCAACACTTTCGTATTCGGATTTTGCTACGAATCGTAGAAATGGTATGCTGCAATCTGAATCGTATCTTCGAACTTTCGAAATTCGTAACAGTGGCATGCCTAAAAACGAACGAGCAAGCTTTTTTGCGTAATTTTGTACGAAAACAATTCTGTGTCGGAGGTGAGATAAAAGATGTAAATCTATGTGTGTTTGCAGAAAATATTAGTGGTGTTTATTTAAACAGATAAATTTGCCTTTCGCATATACATACGTATATTTTTATCCACTACTTTATATAAACTAGCAAGCAAGAATCTTTGTTGCCCCTTATCGAGAAACTTGGGTCCGGTTTAGGTATTTTTACAACGATTTTCGGTTGTTGTGTCCAAACGCATAACCAGAATCCAAAAACTTTAACATACACGTGTAACCAAAGGATTAAACTTTGTATTTGTCAATGTTATTGTGGCTTATTAACATTTTTATTTTTTAATATTTTTATTAATTATTTTTTAATATTAAACAAGTAATTTTTAGCAAAAAAAAAACCGACTTCAACTCCCATATAAAAAAAAAATATATATATATATATCTCATGATCCACTGATCGGATCTCAACCGATTATAGACACGAGAACCACTCCGATGCAATTAGAATCGGTGCGTGCCAAAGTTAT
>NW_016170792.1:5868-10844 GCF_001687245.7 Rhagoletis zephyria
ATCGGTAACCGTTCTACCAATTTGTACCAAACTCGGTGTGGTTATTGTACTTGCCACGCAGAAGCAAAACGTTGAAAATTATTGAAATCGGACTAAAATAACGGCCAATTCTCATATAACGGTAAATTTCAGAAATGCTTGAAACTTCAATATTTCGAAATTTAAGGACGCTAATTTACTTAAAATGTATACACCCCGGCTTATCATGTAGCGGTAGCTTTCGGAAAGGTGGAAAACATATATTTAATACTTGCGCCGGGTATTTAATGTTCGGCTCCGCCCGAACTTAGACTTTCTTACTTGTTATCCACTACTTTATATAAACTAGCAAGCAAGAATCTTTGTTGCCCCTTATCGAGAAACTTGGGTCCGGTTTAGTTATTTTTACAACGATTTTCGGTTGTTGTTTCCAAACGCATAACCGGAATCCAAAAACTTTAACATACACGTGTAACCAAAGGATTAAACTTTGTATTTGTCAATGTTATTGTGGCTTATTAACATTTTTATTTTTTAATATTTTTATTAATTATTTTTTAATATTAAACAAGTAATTTTTAGCAAAAAAAAAACCGACTTCAACTCGCATATAAAAAAAAAATATATATATATATATCTCANTGATAACCTCCTCCTTTTTTGGTAGTCGGTTAAAAATACAAAGGACTCAACTTTTATTTAAAATAAATGTTTCAAATTATTAATAAATTCGGTTTGCACTATGCACTTTTTTGCAAATTTCGATGTGGGTTCTGCTCGAAAATACTGTGATATGCACAAGAAATATTGTACCTATACCTTTGACATGCGGAAGTGCCTCTTCTCCGGCAACATAGAAAGGAGAACTCTACTTAGTAAGTAGTTATAATCCCTAAGCGCGGCCGAAGGCAGAAGCAAGCGCAACAGGTGGTGGACCTAACAATATGCATGTTTTCAATGGCTTGGAGGAAGCTGTTATTGCACTAACTGGATTGGGAACCAGTTCTTCAAGCATAGGGGGATTTCTGGCTTGTATGTCAACAAGCTGACATAGATGCGCCCATGGTTGCTATGCCCGACAACTCCGCATACCTTTGTGAATCCATTGCCATAGCGCGCTCTTACTCTGCTGCTATAATTGTAAATGCATCAGAATCCATCATTTTCCTCAAAATAGGTAAAATTAACCAATTTTACAATAAACAAGCACATGATGAGTGTTTTTTTTTAATTCCTTTCCACTTTGTTTTCCTTCATTTAGCTATCTTCGAAAAACAACTGATAGCTGGCAATGCTGTACATGTTTCCGCAAGGGTTGCAGCATGTGGATTTTTCGTTTTTCGTAGTGTTGCTACGAATTACGAATTACGAAAATTCGGGTTCTAGAGTAAGGGGGGATAATTATTATATGATTTTTATTCGCTCAGAGATAATAATTACTATGGAGTTTTATTTTGCCGCTTAAAAATAATGATTATTTATAAAATTAAAAAGGCCATACAGACGCAACTTATTGAAATATCGGCCTGAAAATTGTGGGACTTATTCCTTTTATTAGGGTGTCTACCTCTGAAAGGGATTTGACGGAAATCACGCTGGTATAGCTTTTGATTTTCTTGAGTGATCATTATTCTTAAGATAAAAAATAAAACTCAATAATAATTATTATCTTTGAGCGAAAAAGAAAAATCATAACATAATCATTATTTTTGGTCGAAAAAATAAAAATCAAGTAATAATGATTACCTTTGAGCGAAAAATTAAAATTCAAATATTAATTATTACTTTTAATCTTTATTGGTTAAACTCGAAAAATAAAAATGTTGGTTAAAATTTAAAAAATAATTATTGTTTTCCGTCCCTGCATTTTAGCAATTCTGATCTCATTTTCAATAAAAGTTGCCACGACCATCGATAGTTTTCCAGCTCTAGTACAATTAACCAGTTATTAATTGTAGTGGTAGTTATTAACAATTAATTAATTGTTAAAATGTTAATTGTCCTTACAATCAAAATTTGTCCAACACTGCCTTGGACCAGAAAGAGAAAATCGCTTGAACTTATTTTATATTCTGTTAAAGCCTATAAACCAAAATATGTAAATACAGTAAAGGGATCACCAAGATGTTATAACGTTTAATAGCGTCTAAAAATCATACATATATGTAATATGAAGAATTAAAAACTAATAATTTTTTTAATTACTTATGTATGTACCTTCCAATTGAAGTACTTTTAATTAGACTGATTTTCTTGGGTACTGAATTACAACTGAATTACTACTACAGTACTGAATTACTACACTGAATTACTTTGTTCCTCTTTGAATCAAATAAACATGATCTCCCTTATTTGCAATAAATACGAAAGTTTGTATTAAATAAAAGAGACAGCTGTTTTTTAAATATTTATTTATTCAGTTTGTCTGTGATTTTGATTAATTTTATTTAATAAAACATTTTTTTATTTCTCTGAAAAATTTTAAATGATAAAAGTTGTCGCACAAAAGCAGGCACGGCTTAAACAAGTGCGTCAATAAAAAGACTTTATTTGCCTTCCTTTTGTTTCGCCAAGCTCGGTTAGAACGGAGTCACTTACTTCGGATGGAAAATTTTGCTCCTTAACGGACAAGGATCAACGCAGTATTCTTCCCTATCTGTAGTTTCAACTTCATGAAAATCTAATCGCATAAGTTGCCGGAGGCGACATTTCAACAATCCAAAGGCGTTTTCTATTCGTACTCGAGTTTGACTAATTTGTAATTGTACGTCTTTTCTTGCTCAGTTAAATTCCCGTAATCCCTATATGGTTAACAAGTAATTTCGGATCGGATAAGCAGAATCTCCTAACAGATGATATTTTGGTAGACAAAGCTTTTGAAGTTCCTTACCAATGAAGGATAACTTCAATACACGCGAGTCATGCACTTTACTCGGCACACCAGTGAAAACATCTATAAATTTTAAATTTGCATCACATATACCCTGCATAGTCACGGAAATAGGCACGATATTTATATCGTCGCCCGGGTAAAAGATTGTCGTATGTTAATTTCGGTAGGTTGTGGGAAATCGCGATTGAAGTTTGGAATACAATTTCTCAAAAACGCGAAGATAGATTTTCTCTAAAGTCTCTGAAAATGTTACTAGTTCACTAAACTCTTAAATTATTTACTTTTTAATGTTTATTTTTAATTAGTTTGGAGTTTATGAAGGATTTTCTTTAGTAAAATTTTGTCGTAAGCGCCATTTGTCCACAAGTTGGCAGCCACTTTGTATGAAATACGACAAAATGCGATCAAATTTTCTACTAAATTAACGACACTTTTTACTCAATATCTCGGAAACTAAGGGAGATATAACAAAAATTTTTAAGATATTTATTAGTTTTATACGACTACATACTAACTAAATTTTTACTAAATTATCGAAAAAATTTTAGTCAATATCTCAGAAACTAGAGGAGATATCTAAAAACTGATAACACCAACCGAAAGACTTATTTCAAAATATATAACTGCATCTAGAGCTAAAAATCGTCAAAATGGCGCTTACGACAATCTTTTACCCAGGCGACGATATATGTTGAGCGAATTTTATGCTTCGGCGCCCTTGTCGAGATGTAAGTTCCATCAATGCAGCCGAATACGTTAGAATAACCACAGATTGCCGCAAAATCGTTTGCTATAATCTCTTTTTCAGCAGCACTTTGAGGGAATTTTATGATGTCCGGTGAAAGCTCAAGCAGAAACGACATAACATTATTTAGCATGTTATGGGCACAAGAATATGACATATCACAGCGCACGGCAGTGCGCGCGAGTGACGAAAGCAGCTACAGTAGCATGCTGAAATGACTCGCTTATATATACACGAGATTTGGAAGTTTTTATCCAAACGTCCAATCGACATGTTTGATATATCGTTGGAAAGGTCTTGCAGAGTGTGTCCAGAAAATATATTCAAGGTTCGTAAACGATTAACCGGATTCTTAAAAATTAGGCTAAAGTGTTGCGAAACAAAAAACGTTTTTTGCTTTTGCCGGTTTAAGGGGGCATGTGGAAACACCCAACATATTTAGTGTTATTCTATAGGCCAATACCTTTCAAACGATACCTTATATATTAAGTTCCGGCCACTAGTTGGAAAGATATAGAGGTAAATGTGTTTTGATTCGTGTCTCCACTACGAGATGCTTTGGTATGTATGTGGCGTCTGTACGTACCATCATTTAATTTTTTTCAAACTTTCAGGAATTAAAGTACACAAAAAATTAAGAAGGTTTTGTTCCAGGATGTTTTGATTCGTATGCCTGTGTGGGCGTGGCTGCTGCCTGAAATTCGAAAAAAAGCAATTTTTTAAACTACCACTGAGGCCGCACTACTCAGTCCATGTCATTGATGTGGATATCAGTTGAAGGGTCTTCAAACAAGCTATCTAACGCTATCTTTTGTTTTTATAAAATTTAAATACGCCATAACGTTATCGCCTGAAAACTAAATCGGGCTGCTGAAAATAGAGATTTCGGGATTTTCTCAAAAACTGGCCAGTCGATTTTATTCTAAGTTTCCACAAGTCTAGCGCAAAACCTTAGCTTTCATCTGGTGTATAGCTTATATCGGGAAAACTCTTGTTGTGGAGATATTGCTATTC
This sequence comes from Rhagoletis zephyria, assembly GCF_001687245.7. Taxonomy (NCBI): domain Eukaryota; kingdom Metazoa; phylum Arthropoda; class Insecta; order Diptera; family Tephritidae; genus Rhagoletis; species Rhagoletis zephyria. The sequence goes on from NW_016170792.1 coordinate 10,500, forward strand.
AAATTAAAAAATGTCGCTCCAAAAAGGGTCAAATGGTTAAAAATTAACATATCCGTCTAATTTGGTTACTTCAAGATATAAAAATAACATACCCAGTTCCCCGAAAAAAATCGCCCATTCCCCGATTGCCACTTAAACCGAAATTCCCTGCAAATCGGGAAATTTCCCGCGAGTTGACAAGTTGAAGGATGCAGCTGTGCTAATCACTTCGTACATGTCTTGGAAACCACAATTTGTGTGTATTTTAGAGTTTTTTTCAGTCACATGCCGAAATTGTAACATTCTTCCCCATTTTAATTGCAGGTATGTACACAGTATTTAACTATGCTACATGGGTTTATCACC
>NW_016170792.1:14844-15330 GCF_001687245.7 Rhagoletis zephyria
TGTATTTTTTGTTGTTTACACAAAGACTTGCCAAATATACATATAAGTCAAAATTATAGAAGGCATGTATACTTCTCCCTTTCATTTTTTCATACAGTTTATGCTTCTTTCTGGCTTTTACAAAAATGCAGGGATACCGTACTTATTTCGGTACAATATGGTCGTAATGTATTTTCAATTCGAAATCAAACAAAAACATCCCACGAAAATATTTGCGATTTTAGAACCATTAGTGAATATTTGCAAACTACTGCAAATAATAGAGTGCCATATCTTACAAAGTTCAGAGAATTAACGAAACAAACAAACATTTTATGGTCTTGTATTTCCTTCACACCGCATTGCTATTTTTTCTAACTTTCCCTTTTGTTTAGCGCTGTAACCGCTTAAGTTATATCTTCTAATTTATACATGTGAACTGTTTTCAATTAACATGATTTCATTTGCCCCAGAATTTTGGGTACATTTTCTTATAGTACCTCTCAT
>NW_016170793.1:0-3753 GCF_001687245.7 Rhagoletis zephyria
TGCCATTGACGATTGTTGCCTATTTCTCATATTTTGCATGGTGGGATATGACAAATGTTTTATGATTAAAAAAAAATACGTTTGTATGGGAATTTGTCATATGTGACCATATATGTAATACTTCTATATTGGTAGTAAGCTAACATCTCAATGTGTAAGCATTCCGAAATCAAAGCGAGACAGTCTAGTACTGTTTTTGTCAATGTATTGTGTACTTGAGTGCCGTTTTTGTAAATGTGTCGTGTACATGTTTATTTATAAACGTATGTGTTCCTTTTCTTTCGTACGTGTTTATTGATTGTACTGTAGTGTTTTCGGACGGTACTAGCTCTTACTGCCAATATAGGAGTATTACATATATGTGTAACTCGACGGCGCTCTCCTTCAAATACTNGTAGCTCTTACTGCCAATATAGGAATATTACATATATGTATGTGACGCATTTTCAGCACATACAACAAAAGGCATACCCAATCATTAAGATTATGTAACATACGACAAAATGTGCACAAAATATCTCAAAAACTAAGGGAGATATAAAAAATGGATTGCAGAAATCATAAGAGCATGTCCAACTTAGTAAATCTGCATCAAAATCCCAAAACCGACGATGTGTATCTGGTTTGGCTTGTAAGCGCTGTTTAAACAACGATCTCGCCATTATGCTAGATTCTAATTGTTTCTTAAAATACTTGACATTCGCATCCGCATCCGAGGATTTTAGCTGTTAAATATTCGCATCTGCATTCGCATCCGCGGATGTCTAAAATTTCACATTCGCAACATCCCTACAATGGATATATGTATGGATACATGTATGGAATTAAAAATAGCCGTGTTTTATTTGTCCAGAAATTTAGGCTATTAGCTTATTTTGTATGGAGGACTTACCCAACATATTTATATTGGCTTATGAAAAGCTATCTTGGCTTGTATATTGAACAAGAGCCATTGCCATTCAGCATCAGAAATTTTCTCCTTCAGCCAATCAGAAAGATGCAAAAACTTACTTTGACACTATTTGCAGTCAAACAACTGTAAAAATTAGGCTAACATAGGAAATAAGCTAATTTCGTTTTATTTGACCAAGATTTAGCTATTTGCTTGTGATGGGTGAATAAAACATGCCTAATAACCACCAGGCTGTCAAGCTTAAATAGCGGCGAATCAGCTGCACTTGATAGTAGTAGGTTCAATAAGGAAATGGATTAGCAACAAAAGCATAGCTCAGTGGTTAGCGCTTCTGACTTTGCACATCGATGATGCGGGTTCGATCCATGCTGAAAGTCAAGAAAAAATAAGTCTGATGAGGAGATGTGATGATCTCCGAAATAGCTGGTATAAATTTTACCGTTAAAGCTTTGTTGTCTTTTCCATTGTTCCTAACAAACAAATCGTGGTACAAAGCTCAATAATACTATTGAAATAAATATTAATACGCCACAATAAAAATTGACAAATAAATAGTTTGGGATGAGCCTCCCTGAAAATATACAATGAATCTATTTCATATATGGAATTAACAATAACAACCACGCTGTCAAACTTAGATAGCGGCGAATCAGCTGTTTGATAGTAGTAGGTTGAATAAGGAAATGGATTAGCAACAATAGGTTACGAGGTGTGCAAGCTCAGTGGTTAGTGCTACTGATCGATGATGCGGGTTCGGCCCCTGCTGAAAGTCTAGAAAAAATAAGTCTGATGAGATGTTGTGATCTCCGAAATAGATGCTATAACTACTACCGCTTAAGCTTTATTGTTTTTTCCATTGTTCCTAACAAACAAATCGTGGTACAAAGCTCAATAACACTATCGTAATAAATATTAATACGCCACAACAAATTGACAAGATTTTTAAATTGAATTTTCTATAATCGAAATCCGGAAATCCGGCCGGAGTTTAGCTAGTAACCGGATAAGCCGGATTCCGGGTATCTATCGGATACACGCCACACAGTGGTTCGGATCGCAAATCTAGCTGGACGAAACTATTTAAACAAATACTCGTTGATGGATCTTTACACCACTTCTTACCTAGGGGATTTTTGGGTCGCTGATTACGAATCTGAGGTCACTTATCAAAAATTCAAAATGGCGGATCCAATATGGCGTACGAAAAAAAAAACTGAAACTGGGTATCTGGGGGTTTTCTGGGTGGCTGATTACATCTCTAAAGTCATTTACCAAAAATTCAAAATGGCGGATCCAATATGGCGGACGAAAATTTAAAAAAATCGGTAGATTTCTATGTAACTGGGTATCTGGGGGTTGCTGATTACGAATCTAAAGTCATTTACTTAATTTACTTTATTTACTTCGGAACGAGCATTTTCATCAGATATTTCTTTCAATTTACTAATCACATAATCACGGACACCTTGTTGTCTTTTAGAAGTTTCAGCAACACCAAATGTCAAACAACTCACTTCTTAAGATTTTATTTACCATGACTAAAATTTAAGATCACAGCAAGAAACACAAATAAATTTCAGAAAAAATTTTATAACAGCGCTTAAAGATTTGCATGCCTGTTGTATAATTTTTTAATTTCAGAAAGCAGAAAATTCGCGAGTTACTATTTTTTTTTAACTCTTACATAACCAAAGATTTTATAACTCCAAGTATTTTTCTGTTTTAACACACAACCCCTACCGCCTCCTCCCCCCCTCTCCCCCGTGGATCCGCCACTGATCTTATATTTATATTCAGATACATTCCTGTTAATAATTACTTTTGAATTTTGAGATTTGACATACCGTCACTAAAATGTAAATATCTAAGCCAATTGGTTAGATTTGGTTATCGAACTTACCCTCTGCATTTGCGAAGGTGTAAAGAATAATATGCAAGTGGTTTTATAACGGCCTTCGGCGGCCTTTACTTTTCCTACTCTTTAATTTATTTTTTTAATTAATCAAAACGACGATTTTTCAAAATAAATTTGATTATACCAATGTGGACATAAATTGCGTTATGACCTCCGAATCTATAGCGGAATAAGTGTACTTTTTTGGTTATAAAGTCAATTTGCAATTATGCAAATGTCTGTCAGTGCAATTAGCAATCTTTTAAGTTAAATTTCAGCTTTTAAAATAGAGTTCTCAAATAGGCGGCGTTGACTTACCTTTTTTTGTTTTTTGCTATATTTTGTTAGACTTTTCATAAGTAAAAATAATTTGTGAATATTACTTTCTTCAAATGAAGTATATCACATTTTTTGTTTAATTGTATTTTTGGAATAAACAAAGTTCTTTTTTCTTCTGTCAGTGAACTGCTTTTGTTACAAATAGTATAAATAAGCTATCGGAAATAAGGCAACCTTTGTTGGAAACAAAGCAAAACTCAGATTTGGTATTATTTCCTATTTAAAAGTGAAATAAAGCAAATTTTGTGTTATTGCCGTTTGTGTTATTTCACACACCTTGTTTGTCTCAGTTTAATTTTTTCTATCGCCGGGAGTTGTTCTGGTGCGCGCGGAACTATTAAAAAGTATAGTATTTGAAGCCAATAGGGCATTTTAAATGGATACAAAATTCGTCTTAATTAAAAAGCAGCGTACGTAAACCAGCAGATATTGAACTGCGTTTCTCACGACTAGGGATGTGCCCCACAGTGGTTCGGATAGCAGATCCAGCTGGACGAAAGTCAAAATTTTCTTGTTTTTAAAATACTTAATGGTACTTGGAATACATTCCTGACAATACATTCAAATAGGAATTGCATTTATTAAAGCATTAACATATGTAAACAAC
>NW_016170793.1:9991-14223 GCF_001687245.7 Rhagoletis zephyria
ATTAGTAGTAGGTATTATCATGCTTAAGAAAAAATCACATTAACCCAATTTTCAAGCTTTATACAAATCAAAGGAAAAAGCAACGATTTTTCATCAAAAATGTCGACCTTTTAATCAGATTAAAAAAAAAATAAACAAAAGTGGTAAACAATCTCACTTTGAAATGGGGGTGCTATTGATACGACTGATACTGCACATACGCAAATATACCTATTAGGAATCCCGGTATTTTTTTAGTCGCGAAAATCCCGACTGGGTGGCAATAATAGAAATGCTTTATGTTGAACAGATTTGGCTATATTTCTTTTGTTAATTTAATATTTAAAATTTTTTTTTATAAATGTGTATCTCAATATACAGATAATATCTTGCGGCAAGCAATTTTGCACACAAAAAAATCAATATATTCGTCAAACCAAGGGCCAAATATAGTAAAATTGCGTTCTTAATTTTTTTCTCTGACGTCAGGATTTTTTAAAAGAACTTTGAAATTTGAAAGATATGAGTAATTTAAAAATTGCAATGTAATATACTTAAAAAACCAGTATGGGTATCAAATGAAGGAGAAGATTCTGTAGAGTTAAAACACCTTACATTTTTTCATAATTTTTTCCTTGAATATCCTTGAAATTTTTCAGTACTTATTTTTGAAAAAAAATATATGTTACGGACTAACTTTATTAGCTTAAAAAAAAATAGATTAAAGGGGCATTTTCAATGCCTATTCGTCCTTGTGAACCCAAAAAAAAATATGTGGTACCCATACTTTCGTTTTACATTGCACTGAATTTTTTTGAATAAATTTTGGAATTAACCATATATTTGAAATTATAACGAGACCTAACCGCCAAAGTAACGTACGTAACATTTTTTTTTTCAAATTTTTCGTTGCGATGCAGAAGTGCACCTAGATGCTCTAGGAATATTTCTAAGTTTTCTTGGCGGTTAGGCCTTGATAAAGTCTTAAAAAGATCCCGGGATCCCGGGACTGAACCAACGACATCCCGAAAATCCCAGGATCGTACAAATCGAAAAAATTAACATCCCTAATGTATATGTATGTAGATAGGCGCCCGGCTTAATTGCGCAGCTACGCTTGCGATGGTAATTCTGCGAACTCTCACACGACTAGGCTCAGACCAGGGATGGAATTCTGGATGGACAAATCTGAAGTCCGTTTTGCTCCATCACGTCTAGATTTTTTCCTAACCTCAAAAAACACCTCCGATTTTCACTGTCACGTAAAATTCGATTCGTATTCAGCGACCCCAAAAACATATGATAGACTAGGTTTGGTCAAAGGAACCTTTCATCGATTTTTTTTTTTTGTGCACCTGTGTTATTAAATAATTAAATTATTACAGTAAGTCACTCTGATGAGGGATTACTTAGTATCACAAAGTATTTATTCCAATTATCGAGGGGAAATACACCGAAATATAGCTATTCTGACATTTTTACACATATATGTATGTGCCTATATGCGAAATAATGGCAGTGAGACATTTTGACCAGTTTCGTCTATTCTTATCATTGATTAATTTTTTATTGATTTTATATAAAAGTCTCACCCATAATATAACTAACACCATATATGTATGTATACAAATCGATATTTCAAACTTTGTACACGAAATAGAAAAAATTCAGCAGGCTTTCGCAACAACAAACTTTTAATTCAGAATTTTTAGAGAGATTCCAAGTTTAAATGGATGAAAATGTATGACGCCGTCAGCAAAAAATGTGACATTAAAGCTCAATTGAAGCCCTATAGGATATATATTAAAGAAAAATGAGCACATCTCGGTGAAAATCCTCTCGATTGGTGGAAAACTAAACTAAAATATGACAAACTGACAGATCTGGCCCGCAAATATTTGAAAGCTCCACCCGTCAGCGTTCCAAGTGAGCAATTGTTCAGTGCAGCCGGCCTTATATACGAGCGTCTAAGAAATCGCCTCATGGAAGAAAATGCAGCAAAATTACTTTTTTTTAAATATAATATGCGCCTTTGAACTTTGACTAAATACGAGATTAAACACTGTATAGGTTAATAACTCGTTCAATGTTCTAATAATTTCCAACATTTTTAAGTAATGAAAACGATGATTTAAGATGATTATAGTTTTTTTAATGTTATTCCTAACATTCACATTCGTATTCCGAAAATTTGCATTTGCATTCGCGAATGTGAAAAATATGACATTCGAAACATTCCTAATATGTACATATGTATGTTAGTACATTATGTACTAAATCATCTTATGGATGAGTCGTTGCTGTGACATTTGAGAAGAATTCTTGTTGCAATTAAAATCTGCATCAATGGGATGCTGTGAGCATATCGTCGTTTAACGTACAAAACCGCTTATCATCATTCTGCAAAACTGCGTAACTGACATTTGCTGTCAAAACTTTGCTTTGTTCACACAAACTCTTGGCTCAATCGTTATTCATTCGTAATGAAATATACTAGCAAGAAATGCGATTGCTTTAGAAAAAAGAGAACCATTTGAAATTTTCTCTCTAGAAAATAATGTACGCAACTTCACATACGCGCTTTTGCATTTTGTTGATACGCGGTTTTGTAGTTTAAACGACGATATTCAATTGAAACAAGTACCTAATATTTATCAAAAAATAACCGACTTCAATTCTCATATAAAAAAAAAGTATATGTATATAGTAATGTGAATACCTACTTAAAAAGGAAATGGTGTACGGGGACTTTTGCTGTTAAGTGTAGCTTAACTAAATTGTATGGTTATATTTTGCATTAAATTTTATACGTACGTATGTATACCTAGATGTATAAAAATGACATTAATGTTACCAATAACGACATTTTTGTAAATATTTTAGCGGTTACCCCATAAACTAGAGAATTACGTATTAAATAAACGAAAACAGTTTGCTATTAGTTTTAGGGTCTCATAACAGCGCAGCTAGCACCACATGAGTTTCAACCGCCCAGCTCTGCATCCCTTTTGCAGTATTTCAGAGACAGTTCTGAAATTTGTAGGGCGGAACTAGCGCTTTGCCAGAATGTCTCTAAATTTTGCTGCAGGGTACTATCGGACTTCTAAATTTGAACGTATACTCGATACAAGCAGATGGGATGAATGGCGCAATAAACAGATGAAGTAATAAAACAGCTTTCTAGTTTTTATAGGCATGTTTTCAAATAAGGTAGTGTCAAAATATTTCTTCTCACTTTAATATTACTTCACCTGGTATAATTCCACCATAGGTGGGTTGCATGCAATAACACCATACGCTATAATTGCCATTACTTGGACATTAAAAAGCAGTAAATATCAGGTTTGTATAGTTACTTCTCCAGTAAAACATTGCAGCGAGAGCGTAAAAGCAAAATAGAGCGTAAAATTGAGAAGAAGAGAAAACCAGCAGAAAAAGTTAATGAATACAAAACTAGCAAAAACTTGCAAGTGAACAGCTATTGCATTGTTTTGACATTCTGCTGTAAACATTTTACGATTTATAAATCATTTTTAAATGCTTTGCTTTACACACACGCACTTACACAGTCCAGTACATCATTAATATTTTGATTTCCACTCATTTCACTTTTGTTTGTGCTAAACCAATTCAACAAATGGCGGCTTTTGACACTTATTCTTCTTCTTCTTCTTCTGCTAGCTAATTTCTACTAGTAGGAATTTCACTAGCAAGAATTTGCAGCTCTCCCGTGTTGTTACGCTCTCGATTCAGTGCTCTCTTGCAAATTTGTTAGGTTATCGTACGCTTTTCCAGTAAAAATTTGCAGGTTCCAGTACAAATTAGTGCTGACTATTGGTTACTATACAAACCCATTATAACATATGGAAAAGGAACCAGACAGACGAGAGCTGGATTGCTTTCAAAATAATAAGGAATGAAGCTACCTCGGTCATAAGACGTGAAAAGAAAAAATTCTTTACGAATAAGCTGGATCCCTCACTGCCTAATAATGTGTTGTGGCGAAATCTGAGAACACTTCGCGTCCATGCCAGTGAGAAATCAGAATGCTGGTTGAGTCCTGAAACGCTTAGCGTTGCCTTTGCTTGTCCGCCTTCATCTTGTCCCCTTACGACCAGGTGATAACGTACGCGACAAAAAAAAAAGTGGTTTTAAGGCACATATACATATATGCGAAAGGCTGCGAATCATGAGAGTTTTCTTTTCTTTATAAATTCCTAAACTAAGCTAAATAATGTACCTTTACAATCCTT
>NW_016170793.1:14233-15334 GCF_001687245.7 Rhagoletis zephyria
CTTCCTGTAGCCAAAAATAAATCCGCATCCAGCCCTAGTGATTTCCGACCCATCAGCATACTACCAGCCTTGTCTAAAGTTTTCGAATCTTTGTTATCTAAACAAATCTCTTCCCACATCAGTAAATTCAACCTTATATCCCCATTTCAATCCGGATTCAGACCCCATCACAGCTGCTCTACTGCAATGGTAAAGATACTTGATGACATTAGAATACTGTTCGACAAGAACCACTTAACTCTACTATGCTTGCTGGACTTTTCTAAAGCCTTGTTAGCCATGAACTACTGTACTTTAAATTAAAAAACTATTTTGGGTTTGGAGAGTCAGCAGTAAAACTGATGCGTAGCTATCTGAAAGAGAGGTCTCAGCGTGTCAAGGTTGGATCTCAAATATCTGAACAAAGGCCTTTGTTCACGGGTGTCCCACAAGGGTCAATCTTAGGACTACTACTATTTAGTTTGTTCGTTAGTGATATATTTCGGACTTCAATGCACGCCGACATGCATGCCTAAGCGGACGATGTCCAGCTCTATATGTCAGGTCCTCTTGAGGACCTAGCCAATTTGTGCGCAAGTTCAACAGAGAACTGATGTCTATAAGGTCCTGGGCACAGTTAAATGGTCTTCGTCTTAATTGTGACAAGTGTTTTGTTTTACCTATTTGTAAGAAACGTCTTAACCGAGCAACTATTCCATCGTTACACATTGGTTGCAAACCAATTAAGTTTGTGTCAAAAGTAACTAACCTTGGGTATATTATCAACACTGACCTTACCTGCTTGACCATGTGAATTCAACTGTAGGCAAAGTATATAATACTTTAAGGAATTTACGAATGTCTGCTCCATTCACACCGATAGAAATCAGACGTAAACTCGCAATCCAACTTATAATGCCAATTATCTGTTATTCTGAGGTAATCTACAACAGGTTAGATTCCCAATCAGCTCACAAAGTAGATGTAGTATTTAACCAGATCACGCGCTATGTGTATCGGCTAGTAAAATATGAGCATATTTCCGCTTGGAGAACGCGCTTACTTGGCTGCGGAATTTCTGAATATCTTAAAGCTAGAAATTGTATATTCCTTTTTCGTCTC
>NW_016170794.1:0-15328 GCF_001687245.7 Rhagoletis zephyria
TCGGAATACTCTCTTTAGAGATTAGTCGCACAATTTTTTGCAGGGTTAAGCGTTAAAACATTAATGTATACAAACATATCGTCGTTTAAAGAACAAAACCGCGTATCAACAAAATGCATAACCGCGTATGTGAAGCTTTAGAAATTATTTTCTAGAGTGGAAAAACACTCATATTTCAAAGTGGTTCTCTTTTTTTATAAAGAAATCGCATTTCTGGCTAGTATATTTCAGGACGAATGGATAAGGATTGAGCCAAGAGCTGGTGTGAGCAAATCCAATTTTTGGCAGCCAATGTCAGTTACGCGGTTTTGCAGAAGGACGACGATACGCGGTTTTGTACTTTAAACGACGATATGTACATACATACATATGTTATACCGTGACATGTTACCACATTTTACGCTTGAGTGTGAAATAAAACCGCTTGGCATACTACTCGTACAAAGTGTTCACTGCCCTCCACTTTATTAAAGTCTGCAACGCAATGGCGTACAAATAGTATGCATGCAAATGTTACATCACGCACAAATGTGCGTACCGATTACAGTTATAAATGAGTATGTAGATAGTCGTCGATAAAGTGCGATATTGGTAATATTTTACATAAACACAGTTGTGCCAATATTTATCTGCAAATATACACATTTGTCCAATGTCACATGTTGCTTGGCGATTTATTTAAGCATTCACTTAAAATAAAAAGAGAGACATTTCGGTTGGTAATCGCGGGGTCCCGGGATAACGGCCTTTTTATGTCCCAAAAGTCCTGCGCTTCTTGGCAAATAATCCCGGGATTTTCGGGATTTGTAATTTGCACTGATGACAATAATAGAAACTTTATTTTCTTGAACAGTATTGGCCACACTTCTTATTTTTTAACTAATAATTAATATTTTTTTATAAATGTCTAGCTCATTATACATACAACACCATGCGATAGTGAATTTTATACACAAAAATCAATATATTCGCGAAACCTTGGGCCAAATATAGTGAAATTGCTTTTTTTTGGTTTTCACTCTGACGTCAGTAATCCAAAAATGATTTAAAAAAAAATATTCAGTGAAATGTGCTTAGAGAAGAAGTATGGATATCAAATTAAAGAGGAAATTCTGTAGAATTCAATCAGATTCAATTTTTGGTACATAAAGACTGAAGTATTGACTAAGTATTGAAAATGCCCTTTTAAAATTTTATTCTTGAAATTTCGCAATATTTGCTTTTGAAAAAATTACATGTTAGAGGCTTATATAAACTTGAGTTTCGTCCCTCTAACTCAGCTCAAAACAATTGTTCCATATTCGTTCTCGTAAATCCAAAAAATTTTAATTTTTTAAATTCTAAAGAAATTTCCTCTTTCATTTGAAACCCATATTTTTATTCTAAATTGTATTGAATTTTTGAAATAGTCCTTTCAAATAAGTCCTGACGTTAGAAAAAAAAAAATAAAAATGCCACCTGAAATAAAAAAGCAGGTTTCAAACCCATTTATTTATTATTTATTTTATGGTAGGAGAGATAGAAGCAATATTTTCGATTTAAGTTGTTGAAAAGTAATGAATATCTAAATCCCGGGACTAATATCAGGATCCCGGGATTGTGATAACCACATCTCGAAAATTCCGGGATCGTAAAAAGTGGAAAAATTAACATCCCCAGTGGTTATGCGGTTGGTTATAAATAAAATACACAATAATAATTTTTAACCAGATAATTTGATATCCGAGTAAGTGTGAACAACCTCATCGATTTTTTTCTATTTCGGACGAAAAGAAACCGATCCGAAAGTTTTCAATTTTTGGATTTACCGAGTGACAATTAGTATACTACATTAGGCATACGTATGAAATGGTTTCAATTAAAAACGTTTACTGAAAAAAATCGCGAAAACGAAACCAAGCAAACATTTCGCAGTTTTCTGGGTCTGGAATGGACTTCCGGTTAAAAGAATGGACTTCCGATCTAATTATATATTTAGTTCACTTCCGGACGAGACTGGAAGTGGGTAATACGACCAAAAGATAGAGCATCCCCGACTTGGTTATTAATTATTTCGCGTTTTACAATTTAAAAAAATTTCCTCTGATTTAGAAGTGGTGGACGGGTAGTCTAGGATACCCGGTATTTGGAAAATTCCAAGTCAACCGAGACAAAAAAATATATAAAAATTTTGGAAACCAATTTTTAATCACAGTTATAATTCGATTGACATGGAATTTTCTATATACATACAGTCATGTGAAAATTAATAGGCACACGTCATTTTTACTATTTTCGTTTTTTTTCCTTTTTTTTTGTTTAATATAATGTGATAATCTCGCATAACTCGAGAACGATTTGAAATTTCGGACAAGGCTCAAAAAAATTTCGACATAAAAAGAGGGCATGACACCTCTCATACAAACATGCATATCTCTGAAAGTATTCATGGTAAAGTACTTAAGAACTTAATCTGGAAGTGTTCATGTATTCGGTAGAGTATTCGAACATGTCGTCGAGCAAAAAATTTTTACGAATTTGTACGAATTGTAATGATTTTGCCCAAATCGCATTCGTGCAGACCAAAAAATTATCTCTCACTCAAAAACTGAGAGCGCTACGTGACAGTTCTAATGAGAGAAGTTGCAAATTCTTGCTGGAAAAATTTTAGCCAGCAAGAATTTGCAATCACGAAAAACATATGATTGTGGCACATGGTTGTATTTTTGACAACGATAATTTGAATAAATAAGTTCGTTAAATTTAAAAATTTATAAACATGAGCGATTTTTTATGAAAAAAGGAAGTAAGTACTTGCTGATATAATAAATTTAATTAATTCCAATGATTTGAACTTAACTCGGCTGAGAAAAATTCTATTCGCAATCGGAATGCAATTGCAACCAGAGTCGATTTAAGAAACCCGACAGCTATTACGATAAAGAAATTGAAATGTATGTTAAAGAAAGTCAGAACAACAAGAAATATACATGTATGTATATCCTGTTTTTATCCATTTGAAAGAATTTTAAAAATTCTATAAAAATGTATAATGTTTGAAATGCAACCGTGGACACCAGCCGGCAGAGAAACTTGCAAATTCCCGCAAATTTGCGTTCGTGCAGAAATTTGCAAGTTTCTCAACATGACAGAGAATTTGAGAGAATTTTTTCTTACTCTCTGATATTTTGAGTGTTGGATAATTCTTGCGGTATTTTCGACGAACAAACCTGCATATAAATTCAAGAACATATTTTTGCTTAATTTGCTTAACTTCGACATTTTTTATGCAATGGCATTAGGTGAGGCACCAATTTATTCGAAAATAAATCGACTGCTGATCTCAGCAGCCAGTTCGAAAACGCTTTATCTCAAAAAAATTTTCAAGAACACTCTATTTCAGAATTTTATAGAAAAACACTCTATCTCAGATTTTGGTTGAAGAACGCCCTATTTCAGAATTCGATTCAAAAATGTATTGAAAATATGCTGTTATGGGGCGTTTTTGAAACGAATTCTGAAATAGACGCCCTCTTCACCCAAAATCTGAGATAGAGTGTTTTTCAAAAAAATTCTGAAATAGGGCGTTCTTGAAAAGTTTTTTGAGATAAAGCGTTTTCTGAAATAGGACGTTTTTGAAAAGTTTTTTGCGATAGGGCGTTTTCGAACTGGCTGCCGAGATAGATCGATCTTCCACTCAACAGTCGAATAGCTCATACTTGGCAAGTTATATAGACATTTTTGAGATCAACTACTTATGGCCAAAGTCGAAAAAATTAAGAAAAATAGGGGATTACTAAAAATGAACCAATGAAAACTTCCGACAAGCTAAGTCCAAAAATATATTGTTATATATCATTTAAAAGATCCCTAAAGCCCCTCTTTTCAAAACTGGTATGGCTTTTAAAATCAAATGAAAACCATTCAAGCTGTCAATACAAAAGTGTATCAAGTACGAACATAACGGTTGTTTTGGAATAAACACATGGAGGATTAGTGTTATTAATCTACGAACATACATATGTATGTATGTATCTCCAGTTTGTAAGAATCAAGCTATGTATTTGCATTGACGTCTTTATACAGCCCACATGCGAATTTTTTTTCATGACACATTCTGTTCTTGTGTTTTGATTTGTGTAGCGATTTTACGCAAGAAACTTATTTTTTAAAATAAGTATCGTACAAGATATACGAAGTATGAGTTGGCAATCCCATGGCAATAAGTTTTCATTCCAGTAAATAATATTGCAATATTAATAGACCTAAGCACATATAAATGATAGATATGTATATAGTAAGTATTTATATGTAATATATATGTACATATGTATATGTCAGTATGTATATAGATAATTTAATAAAACATACTTATGTACATTATTCATACGTATATTTTCCACTTTATTACATATGTAAGTATGTATGTATGTACATATTCTTAAACATTTGATTGCAGTGTGTATGCAACTTTGTGTTTAAAACTTTTTTCCGATAAAAGATTGTGCTTCCCCACGCTTTGTCCAGCCGAGCCACTTGCAGCTATGTTTTCTTTTTTTTTTTAGTTTGAAAAAACTGTTTAAAGTTAAATTATGACGCTTTCAGCTGTTGTGTGACGTAAAACTAATATTCAACTGATAAGAACTTAGACTACTCGCCGTTGTTATTTCTTTAGCATTAAACATATTTATCATCCTTTATTTCATGCATAATGCAACAACGCTACAGGCATACTTAATACATACATAAGTATGTATAAAAGAATGTATGCGATGTATGTATGTATGTATACGCATATGGAACCTATCTGAGTTGAGATAAAATCACAAAGAAGAAAACTTGAAGATAAACTATCAAAACATTTATTTGCATACATACATATCACTATAATACTAATACATACATAAATACATAGATGCTTACATATGCATATCACTAACTAAACGTGTCCAAGTCCATTATTTTTTTTTCAAAATTTAATTTTTGATGCAGAATGGCCGGTAATACGAAACTAAATACATCGTTTTTTCGTCCCTCCTGAACAATTTAAAAAAATGGACTTGGCACCTTTACACCCTCAGATGACTATATTTATAAATTAGGGATGTGCAATTATTTGATAAATTTATTGATTATTCTAAAAATTAGTTAACCAGTCTTTCGATTACGCAATTTAGCTCGTAATTGAAAAGTTTGATTACTCAGAACCAAAGCAAAATTAATTAAATAATTTAATAATCATAAACCGAGTAAAAACCAACCTAAAGTCTTTTGTAAGATAATTTTTGCAGGTAGTCGAGAAAACGGCCTTAAGTAAGCTTATTCTAAAACAGGGGTTAAAAAAGGACGAGGTTATCTGTTCGTAGGAATATTTTATTTTATTTTTTTTTATGTCTGTATGTTATCGCATAACATTGGAGCGATTTCGATAAATGTTTTCTTATCGGAAAGATCGGGTCGCAATGACCACCACATACTAATTTTATTTAGGTCCGATCATTGAATCATGAAGAAATTAAGAGTCTGATGATTTTTATATTAGAATTGAAGTCGGTTGTGTTTTTTACTTAAAAATTACTTTTTACGAATTTATACATATACATTTTACACACTTAGCTGAAAAAGTCTTGATACACCATATATATTTTAAATACAGTAGACACTCGCAAATTTGACACACTTTCTGAAAAATGTTTTTTTACTCTAATTCTAATTTCTGAGAGTTCTAATTTTTGAGCGTCTACTACATTCACAATATTTTACAAGATAAAATTTGCTTGTTAATTTTTATAGGAGTATCATCCTTTAACAAAATCATATAAACCAAGGGTTCAACCTTTACACAAAATTAAGGAATATTCAACAAATTTTCAACTTTTTAATCAGATTTTTTTAATTTCAAGTACGGAGCTTTTTAAAAAAATCTGATTAAAAAGTTTAAAATTCGTGGAATTTTGTTTAAAGAATGATCCGTGTTCTTATAAAATAATAACAATGAAATTTTAGCTCGCAAATATTTAAAAAAGATAACATTGATTTCGAAAAATTTTGAATTGTGACTGTTTTCGATTTAGGGTGCGATGTGAAGACAAAAATTCGATTAGAATGAATACCTATAGTGGAGTCAGATTTAATCGCAATTTTTTATCATATTTGAAAAGCCGTGGTAAAATTTCCTGATTAATATTTTTGCAGAACATTTTAACCCTCTATCTACAATTTATAATGAGCTTGCATCTGCTTCTCCAAAATAAGTGTCAGAGGTGCATTTTATTGTTGGATTTAAGGGGTCAAAATATTTTACGAAACAATTTCTATATTTTACTAAAGGTCCCCGTATAAAAAAGTAAAAACATGAACCCACTGTAAAAAAATTGTGATGAGGTGGAGCAAAATCCAGTTAGGATAGATACTGGCTTTTAGACCGTATAACGTTGTAACGTTGTGTTCCCTTGTGTAGTATTTCGGCTAGCTTGAATGATCGAATAATGGCCCAGCCCTAATGTAAATATTACTATAATAATTTTACCCAATTATTTACTTAATTTTATGATATTGCATTTTCAATGTTTAAATGTATGTATGTACATATGTATATTTAAATACAAATTATTACACCATCGTACTCACCTTGCATTTCATCGGCGCGATCGATTTTCATACCCTGTTGTGCAACCGCAGCCAAACCGATCGCATATTCCCGATCGCACTTGGCTTTCAATTGTATGGACCGCTTCATGGTCTCCATGAGGCGCAGTTCGGCATCTTGGCGCACGATTAATGCCTCGTGCGCGGCACGGCCCTGTAGGGCCGATGAAAAACCCATTCTCGTTTCGTTTTAATGCTATAGTTCTGGTTTTTGTTAAATTTTTTTACAATTTCTGTTTTCTTAAAAAATAATTATTTTTTTAAGTTCGAATTGGATGAGTATTGTTTTCTTTAAGTTTTAATTTTTGCGTCACACTTTTTTCAATTAAGTTAAGTTAATTCATATATGAATTATATATATTACCACAAATGTTGTACCGATTTGTTTGTTTCACATTTTTTCAGCGAGTTTTGTAATTTTTTCTGTAACCAATTATTTTTTTTAGAGGCTATGAATGATAAAGTAGGGCATTCAAATCAATTTAAACTTGAAATCTTCACACTTAGCTGTTAATTTATAAGTATTATTTTGGTGAGTTTACCGTTTTTGTATTTGTATTTTTTGAAATATATCCGATGCCAAATAGCATTATCAAGTTATAGAATAATTACAATAAAATACTCAAAAAATTGTACGGAATAAATGAAGTGAAGATAACGAAATAATAATGCGCGATATCAAAGAGCTAATATAAAAAAAAAATATTTAAAAAATTGCGAAAGAAAATCAAAAAGAGAAATAACTATCCCAAAATATGTATGTACATATGTGCATTAGGATGCCTCACCAAAAAAAAGTCGCCAGTTTTCCCCGGTATTATAAAACTTATTGGGGCACATTCTTAGTCGTAATAAAGTCGACTCTAAATTTAAGAGCAGCTTTTTTGTCAGACATTCCATTGAAAATATCAAAATTGTTAATTGCTTTGGAAAGACACTACCGATTTTTATTTTATTTTTGTATGGAGAGTTATCCACACTAATGTACTTATTTTGAAACAATATAAAACAGGAAAATTTCGCTAAAGTGTAAGGCCAAAATTTTAATGTATTTACATATATATGTATGTATAAGCATGGGTAGTTTATATTTGCGTGTATATGTACATATGTATTCGTACATTTAGTCGACTTTCACATTTTTTTCTGCTGATTTGCATTATTTTGTGCTTACGCTTCGAAGAATATTTCGACACTTCATTCCATTTTGTTTCGTTTAATTTCAATTCTCTTAACATTTTACTTTCTTGCGTTTCTGCCGTGTCAATAATATGAACTTTACTTGCTGTGGTTACTTTCGACACACTCTACATACATACATATATACATACATACGTAAGGCATATTTATTGGCCAAGTCAGTGGCTGGAGCATATTCGAGTGGGGAAACACATGGCAATTTGTAAATTTGCAAACAATTTTACACTAAAGCAAATTGCAAAATATGTAGCAATACTTATCGAGTGAATGAAGCAACAGCAAAGCGTATGCAAAGTGATTAGCTTTTAAAATATTTGAGTGCCGCGAAATACAACAAAATTATCTGTTGCGTTAAAGTAATTAGTTGGCACAAATGATGTTTTTGAAAAAAAAATAAAATAAAATAAAAATTTAGTGCTACTCCAATAAATGATTTTTAATAATATTAAAATTCTAAATAAGTATTCTATATAGTTAAAATAATTTAATATTTCAATTTACTTTTAATGTGGTAACTCACATAAGCACATTCTGATACATTTTGTATTATCCAAAAGTTTCTTTTTATTTTTAGCTCTATATAATCTCCAAGGTTTGTTGACTAAAAAGTCTAATCCGGGACCTTAAGTCAGGGTTCATAATAGAGTTTTTGGAATCTTTGCCTTGCATATCGTCGTCATCAACACTTTTTTTTAGAACATTCAGTGAATTGCCTTTCTAACACTTACTCGGACCAGTGATCGAATGCTAAGAGATCACAATTGAATCATTTGAACCGAACTGAATCAAACCGCACTTCAGATTGGATTACTAACGGTTCCGGCATAGGCAAACATATTCGAATCATTGATTTGAAACAAACTTATTTTTGGAGTGGTCTACAGCTCTTCTATATGATACTTTTTCGAAAATGCGTTTTTTACATATTACTTTAACATTCCCTGAGATAAAACTACTTACTTAAATTGGAAATGTTATCTTTCAAAATGTTTTAACAAATTTGGGGCTGTAAACAATAGGTTATATGTAGTCGTTATTCTGGGTATGCAGTTAAAGTTGCAAGGCTATACTCAATCAATATCGACTCCTGCGCTCTCGTTCGCTTACTCTGGACAACGTGAGCAAGGCATGTGCTACAAGTGGTAACCAGTCCGAATGGAGACTTGGGTCATGGCAGAAAGAGAGGAAAGCTTCGGTGGGGCCACTCAAACTTATTCGGCGTATGGGCTCACTGAAGTCTGCAGCGTTTGCTCACTCGTAGGTGCGGCTGCAAGCGGCCGTCTCTCTTGGAACAAGAAATCGAAGAGTAACAACTTACTGTCATCAGGTGCTACTTTGGTATCGGTAGACAATTGAAAAGCAGACAGCTCTCTATTACGCTTCACAAGTTTCTAATTATGCTCTTTTTTTTATATGGCATAGAAGCATGGACGATATCAAAAATAAAAAGGCTTTGGGTGTTTTCGAGACAACTGTCCTACGTAAGGTCTTTGGCCCTCTACGCGTGGGCGGCGGGTTTCGCCGAAGACGACATGACGAACTGTTTAATGAACGAAGCATTTTAATAGGCGTTAATTCTCTATATATGGATGATAATAGTCCGGTGCAAAGATACTTCGATTCGGCACCCCGAAAGCAAGGGCGCCCATGAACACAATGGATCAAGTACAGTCTACACTTGCATAGTAAGTGTAACTAGCGAAATTTCGCAGTGCATAGAGGCTATTAGTGACACGTTTTGGGCTCGGCCGGTATTTTTTTTTATTTTTTGTCATATTTAGATTTAAAAAAAAAATTGTCTTCAACTTTTTTAGATAGAAGTTTTGCATGCCAAAGTTCGTTGCTCGAAAAAAGCAACTAAACATGTATGGATAAGTTTTTCAAAATTTAGTTAACGGCATTTTACGGTAAACGCTAGACGAAATGTATAACTTAAACAAAATTAGATGTACAAGTTTTTCATCACTGCTGATGCATGAGTTTAAATGATGTACATAGTACATTTGCTTGTATTTATGAGCAGATATTCCAAATCATCCTCAACTTCACTTGAACTCTAAACCTTTTTCAACGTGTTGATATGGCTACAATTGTTGTTGTTATTATGTATTATTATTATTATTATTTGCTCTTACTAACCCATGTTTAGCTGCGTTATTATTCTTAACACCAATATTGTTGGCGTTGTGTTGCTGATATTTTCGAAAAACTTGTTTGTCCAACATGTAAACAACTACAACTATAGAAAGAAGAAGAACAACAACAGCAACAACCAGATTGAATTGAGCTGGTGCATACATACATATGTACATACATATTTATGAACAAGTTAATGTATGACCAGATAAATGGCTGGATAGGTACCCTGCAGCAAATCAAACTGGTTCAGAACTTGCTTGCGTTCTTCATCTATCCCAACTCAATGCTTTCAACTGTCTTTTTAACATGGCGATGTCTTACGAAGTGACAATTGTTGCCCTCTGCAGAGCTTTTGAACTTCTTCTGAGCTGATTCTGGCTTAGATGATTCTGAAACAGTTCATATAACAACAGTTCCTAGCTGGTTCAAAAAGGTTCACCTCCGGGCTAGAACAAATGTTGTTAGATTTGAGCTGGTTCTAAGAATTATAGTATAAAGCCCTTTCTTTAAATAGGCACGCATACAATTTTGTAAATAAAAAAATTTTGTGAATTAAGAGCTATTTGTTTTGAACTAATTTACTTTTTGAGGCACAGTGCTTTAATATTAGGGGCATAAAGTGTCAGTTATTTCTTCATTTTCTAAAACCGTTATACTTAAAAGTAATTTATATTTGTTACGTATAATGGATATTTCGGTAGTACTTATAATTAAAAATCTAAACGTCTAAATGCTTATTTGTGATAACTCCGCGTTAAATTGTATTAAATGTATTGAAATGTAATACATAGACTCTCCGGCATTTTCCCTTTTGTTTTGTATAAAGTTTGAAAACACGGTTTATAAGATTTTTTTTTAAGCATGACAAATGGTTTTTATAAAAAAGTAAAAATAAAACAAATTTTAACTCTTCATATATTCTGAATAATTAAAAAAGAAATGGTATACGCAGACTTTTGCTGTTAAGTGTAGATTAACTAAATGTTATGGTTATAATTTGCATTTACCTATGTATAAAAATGACATTAATGCTACCAATAACGACTTTTTTGGAAATATTTTAGCAGTTGCCTCATAAAATAAAGAATTACATATTAAGTAACCGAAAACAGTTTTCTATTACTTTTAGGGTCTAAGAGTATCGAAAAAATATAGTATTGTACATTTTTGCATCTTTTGTCAGCTTTCACATGACCAGGATGAGTAACATCTATGACAGCGCAACTGAAGTAGTTCACAGACAGTTCTGAAATGTGTAGAGTGGAACTAGCGTTTTGCCAAGCTGTCTCTAAATCTTGGTGCAGGGTAGGTAAGTACGTACTATATGTACATACATACATATAAGCAAACAAAAAAAAACATAAACACACACAGATATGAAGCAGATCTACCCGCGCGTCTTTGGAGATTTAAGCCAACATCCACTTAGACATCACCCTGCAGGGAAACCCCGAACTAATGAACTAAATTTTTAGTTCCGTACTAGATCTGTATCGTCAAAAAAAGAGTCTGAGGTCTTTAAGGCTGCCCTTCTATCCGGCATAATATTTATTATGGCCGAAGAAATTCGCGAACACAGACTTCTATTGCATAGATTTCCGCCTGGAATATGGTTGGGTGTGTGCCTATTTTGAGACTTTCTTAGGATCTTGATCCATGTACGTCCCCCGTCGTCCAAAATCTAATCTAGTCTACCAACCTACCTAATGGAAATACACCTACCAGTTTTGGTAGGAAAATCCCATCTGTGGCAAGGCTGTTGACACCTCATAGGACATCTCTCTTTTTTTCTTCGCCAGTTGCTAGCATGTTAAAGATGATGAACGCGCACTAGTCATTATTATAAATTCTCTAATACCGAAGTAGTTCGGAACTAGTGCGTTTCCTCACAGGGCAAGCACACATACTACAATACGAGCACTGAAATGGAGTGGCAGGAGCACAGCTCCACCAACATTGCTTGACTGCTGACTTTTCTATGGCCGTTCGACTGTTTACTTGCTTGAGCTCCACTTAACTCGTCGCCGCGGCCGCCTGAGTGCTGCCTTGTCGGCTCTAGTGTATCTTTGAGATCTGTGCATAGTATGTAGCGCATGCCTTGCCGCCACAGGTCGGTCGGCGCTTTGTGTCTACTTGTGTGAAAACGGGTTAGGCACGAACAACAAGAAAATATACTAAATATATGTATATATATAGAGACAGCAAGACCAACAGCGGGACAATAAATACTCAAAGCACCGTATCTGAACGACAACAGAAAAGCAGCCATAGCAACAACAACAACAAAACGGAGATCACACTGAAGGTGTTGGTGAAGCGATCTGGCGGGCGGGCGGGCAGGCTGACAAGCGTTCAAAAAATATCAAGCTGCAAATAAATCTTGCATGTACTGGATCAGCGATAAAAAACTTGAAAACCGGAATACCGCAGAACATCAAAAACAAAGGAAAACTTTGGCTTCACGACATAATAAATATCAAAAAAAAAACATTTTTTTATAAAAAATAAAGTTTTAATGTTTTCGGTTTTATTTTCTCATCACTTAAGTAGATATTTTTTATGTGACGGGTTTCTTTTCGTCTGCGCCATTCTTTGTATTCTAAGCTCTGTCAAAATTCGTTAGCTCAAAAAACGCGCTTGTGAGGATGCAACAGACTGAAAACTAAAAAAAAAAAAAAACACAAGCACAAAGTTCGAAAGAGCCGCTGGCGTCGGGTCTAATAAACATATCTCACTTTAGTTATTTGGCTACCGAAAAGTTTAGGCACATATCACTTTATATTTTTCCACGCTCAGTATTAATTTTTCTTCTACACTTTACACTGCATTTTTAAATTTATTGAAAAATTATTCACTAAAATGTCACATTCGTTTTGTTTAATCGAGCGTGTAGAAAACTTCGAGCCATCAATTTGGTGGGTATAGTATAACCGCACACTGAGCCACTCAGACACTTTATGGCCGCTAACAACTCACTTTGTGCAGCAAAATTTTACATCAGATTTCAAGTTGTTTTACACTTCTTCAATAAATCTGGCTTATTTTATTGTTTCCACTTAAGTTCTCGCCATCTCTTCGGAAATGAATACTTCATTGCATTAAAATATGCAATTTATTTTATTTTTTTTTAATTTTTATTTGCATTTATTACATACTTCTTTCGTTTGCTCTCAATTAGATATAAACTTTTAATTTCACTTAAAAAAAAAAATGTTTCCATAAATTGACCGGCCGCACTTTCCAACTGTACACGTACACGCTTCAAACAAGACTCGTCGCAACTGTTGGAGACGCAAATGAAATTAGCAGCAACGCAGTGGCTCCCCAATGCCCACACACACACACACACACACACACACAGAAAGTGAGTGCTCAAAAGCCACTCAAACATGTTTGAGCGCGGCCCCCACTGTACTCATTCTTTCGTGTAAACAACAGCAACAACCACTAAACTAAGCAGCCGCCAGAGTGTTCTGTTGGCATTTTTTTGTGTTTTTTACTGAATAGTTGTTTCTTTTATTTTGCATTTGTCAACCTATGACGTTTCTGCTACTGAGGCACTTGACACTTGTTGTGTGTGGTCAGATTTCTTTAGCCTTCACCATACATAAAGTTCCAAACAATTGCATTCTTTGTCGTAGCTTCAAAAAAAAAAGGAATTAAATTGGTGTCAACGCACCCATTTATTTCATGGAAGCACTCAAATTGTTTGTTAATTATTAATTATAAATAGTAATCAGTTTATGTACTTATTAAGAAAGTATTTAGGAGTTGTTATATAAATGTTAAATAAACTACACTAATTTATTATGAAAATAATAATGTATTATATATTTGGCGGTCATAACAATTAGTAGTCTTTATTGCTGTTTTTGACTATATAAAAAAATCCAGCAACTGCAGAAGGGCTAATGCAATTGTATGCCGATTTTGATATGAGAACGCTACAAAGTTTCGACTATATGGAGGCAGGTAGAAAAAAGGCATGGTGACAGTTGATTAAAAAAAAAATGGTTGGGTTTAGAGAGGAGCAAGTAAATGTCATGAGTACAAAATTTTTTATCATTTACTCACCCCGCTTCTCTACGAACGGTAAATTTCCAAAGAAATACTAGAATCGGCGCGCTATTTACTAATCATTTGAGTTGCCTTTGGCGCTGAACCCCTTAAAGTAAGTGTTCCTTTTTCTACTGAATTCCATTATCTTAGTGTCATGAAATATTCAAGTGAAGGTATTTATGATTTATTTGGTATATTTATTTTCTTCTTTTTTTATCAAAAATTTATTTGACAAAAAAAATTGAGTACCGGCTCGTCAGGTATTGAAATTAAACGCATGTTTTAGCAAATTTCATGTAGTTTCTAAGCATATAGTTGGATCTTTTCGCGCGATTTTAATTTTTCTTTTGCTTAATATAATTTTTGTAACCAATTTTTAGTTAAACGGTAAGGTTTATCATAAAAATAGGTTAGACAAAAGTATACATCATGCGATTGTCTCAAAAAACCGTTATAACACTTTTGTTCCTAAGAATCACCATTTCTGAAATACAACGACTTGATCGACATACATTTTGTAATAATTCATTTACCTTACAAAATACTTTAAATTGAAGTTAATTTTTTAACAAGAGGTATTACGAAAAATTCAGTCCCCTTAGGAGGTGCCACGGGCCCCTTTCCAAGAACCCACGTTTTTTCCATCAGTATAGTATTGATTTTATATATCTCCATACCAAGTTCCACTACTCTACCACACATACTTCCAGAGGTATGTAGTATGAAAAATTCCGTTTGTATATGAGGTGTCACGCCCCTGACCAATAAAATAATTTTTATGGGTGAACATTTTTTACATAGTCCCAAATACACAAACATAAAATATTACACCAGGGCTTGTGCATTTTTTTACCTTTGAATGATTGTGCTCAACGGAAAGCCAATATTAAATAAAATATTACGCACTGATCCAGCGTTTTCTCAAGACGATTTTTCAGCAATGATAAGTAGTAGCACATTGTCCTTTATCCTCGGATTCTGCTTCTGAAGAAGTAAAGAAGTATATTTTATACGTACATATGCATATACCCTACAGTACGGGGGAGCGACTACACGACTAATGAATCGGTAGCTACTAAGTATACTCCGTCAACTATCGATCGACTACCTGCCGTGTAATTCATCGATTACTTTTACTTTGTCCTAGGCGGTAGTCACCATCGCCTCTCTCTGCACTACCGGTAGTTAGCAAAGTAAGTACTTATTCTCTGCACTATCGGTAGTTACCAAAGAATTTACTTTCTGCATATATGTACATATAAATAAATATAGATTAGTGTTGGTATGTTTACATACATACATA